>NC_056749.1:248231199-248318699 GCF_019279795.1 Protopterus annectens
ATACTATAATTATTCTGCCTAGGAATGAAGACACATTGAAAAACCAGGATGAAGACAGCCTCCAGGTCAACTGCCAGCCAGGAGGGGGGGAAGGAGGGAGGGACGTGAGAATGAAGGCGAGATGGAACAACTTACATGGAACGTTATGGTGAGTACATAACTTCTTTATGTGAAGTTGTTCAATCTCGCCGTTCATTCTTCACTGATGGGTAGCGTCCCTAGCACCCTAACCTTGGGTGGCTCACGAAAGTACACTCTTCAGAACCGTAGAACCAAATGAAGCCCTGTCCCCGGAGGCCTTATCCACTTTGTAATGAGTTATAAAAGTGTAAGGTTTAGACCATGTGGCTGCCACACAGATGTTGCCTAGAGGTAATTTGGCTTGAAAGGTTGAAGAGGTAGAAACTGCTCTGGTTGAATGAGCCTTTACCTTACTAGACAAGGGCATGTTATGACAAGAATAGGTGTAAGTGATACAATCCAACAGCCACTTAAGAGTTGTTTTGGTGACTGGCTTACCTTTCCTGGCCTCAGAAAAAGACACAAAAAGCTGATCTGATTTCCTAATCTCTTTTGTTCTGTCTAAATAAAATCTAAGTTGTCTATGAACATCGAGTTTGTGCAACATATATTCCAATTTGTTGATGTGATTAGGGAAGAAAACAGGCAACTCAATACTTGATTGATGTTAATCTCTGAACATACTTTAGGCAAAAAGGATGGGTTTGTCCTGAGAGATACTCTGTCAGCATGAAAGACCATATAAGGAGGCCTGATGGATAAGGCTTGGAGCTCTGTCACTCTGCGGGCTGAAGTGATGGCTACTAGGAAGACAGTTTTCCACGAAAGAAATTTTATCTCACAAGATGATGCAGGCTCAAAGGGAGGAAGAATGATACGAGATAACATAAAATTCAAATTCCAGGGAGAATAAGGAGTCTTCACTGGAGGCCTCATGTGAAAGGAACCTTTTAGAAAAACTTTAGACAATTGGTGAGCCATAATATTCAATCCATCGATCCCTAGATGGAAATTAGATATAGCAGCTAGTTGTACCCACACCGTAGCAGCTGCTGCTCCTTTGTTGAAAATTTCTGTCAAGAATTGTAAAACAGAAGACAATGGCGCTTGGTAAGGGTCAATATTATGAGAGGAAGTCCAAATGGAAAATCTCTTCCACTTACTACGATACAACTTTTTAGTGGAAGGCTTATGGGAAGCCAACAAAATTTGACTAGTGTCATGGGAAAGATTATAAAGCCTGGCTATGTGGGGAATTGGAGCAGCCAAGCGGTTAGCTTCAGTGTCTGCAATGATGGATGAAGATCCCCTGACAGATGTTTCAATAAGTCCGGAACTGGGTCCAGGATCCATGGGTCTTCCAGAATGTGATGGCAAAGAAACGGAAACCAAATCTGCCGAGGCCAGTGAGGGGCTATAAGGATGATTGTCCCTCCCAGCGACTTTGCTTTCTGTAAAAATCTGGGTATCAGAGGAATTGGAGGAAATGCGTAGAGGAGACCCAGTGGCCAATCGTGGACAGCAGCATCCCTCGGGGACTGACCTGGCAGGGGAATCAGGGCAAAATAGCTTCTGCATTTGTTGTTGATATGACTGGCAAACAGGTCACAGGAAGGCTGGTGCCATTTGTGGAAAATCCTGTCCGTAATCTCTTGTTTGAGGGACCATTCATGGGGCAATAAAATTGCCCTGCTCAGTTTATGCTCCGCTATGACATTGGATTTGCCCGGGATGTGCATTGCTAACAGAAAGCGCTGGGATGACACTGCCCACTGCCATAATCTGAGGGCTTCTCGGCAAAGGGGGAAAGACTTGGTCCCACCTTGCTTGTTCAGGTACCAGACCACTGACATGTTGTCTGTCTGTATTGCAATTGTCCCTAGAGGAAGAGAGTCCTGAAAGTATTGCAACACTGGAAGCACTGCTCTCATCTCCAGGACATTGATATGCAGATGAGATTCTTGATCCGTCCATGTACCTTGGGAGTCTTTCCCTGAAAATGCCCCCACCCTATCAGGGAAGCGTCCGTGGTCACAGTGGTAACTGGAGGGGGTAGCATGAAGGGACAGCCTATTGTGACATGAAGAGACGTCAACCACCACTGAAGATCCTTCTTGCAGGAATTCGTTATCAGGATTGTGTGATTCATTGGAAGTTCTTGGTAAGACCATTACATAAATAGGAGACATTGAAGAATCCTCATGTGCATCCTTGCTAACGGGATTGCCAAGATTGCTGCTGCCATCAGTCCTAGTACTTTCAATACCTCTGCAGCTGGTGCTCTGCTCTTTGATACCAAGGACGTGATGTGTTGGCGAAGAATACAAACCCTTTCTGGTGGAAGACGAAGAGTGGTGGTTAATGTGTCTAGTTCTGTCCCTATAAAAACGATATGCTGCGATGGCAACAAAGCAGACTTTTCTAAGTTGACCAATACCTAGCCGATTGCAGTGTCAGAGTAGCCTCTCTCGCTTGAAGAAGTTGATGTATGGTGGGGGAGGTAAGGAGCCAATCGTCCCAAGTAAGGAAACACCTGGAATCTTAGACACCTCAAGTGAGCCGTGACTACTGCCATGCACTTGGTGAACACTCTGGGGGCTGTAGAGAGACCAAAGGGCAGAGCTCGGAATTGATAATGATTGGATCCCAGCCGGAAACCCAGGTGATCCCTGGATGATCTGGCCATCTTTATGTGGTAGTACGCATCCTTGAGATTGATCGAGCACATCCAATTGTCTTTCCCTAAAAAGGGAAGTATGGACTGTAGCATGACCATTCAGAACTTCTCTTTCCTCACAAATTGGTTGAGTCTGCTGAGATCCAAGATGGGTCTCCAGTCCCCTGTTAATGGGTCTCCAGTCCCCTGTTTTCTTTGGAACCAAAAAGAATCTTGAGTAAGTTCCGAATCCTGTTTGGTCTGCCGGGACTGGCTGGATGACTCTTTTTCTAGCAATCGGCGTACCTCTATTGTTGCTTGTTTCCTGTGACTGG
The DNA here is from genome assembly GCF_019279795.1 of Protopterus annectens. Taxonomy (NCBI): domain Eukaryota; kingdom Metazoa; phylum Chordata; order Ceratodontiformes; family Protopteridae; genus Protopterus; species Protopterus annectens. The sequence continues at coordinate 248,234,212 of NC_056749.1, forward strand.
GTGGAACGTCTGGAATTTTTTTGACGGGAAAGGGCTGGGTGGAGAACGGTATGAAATACCCTTTGGAAATTATACTTTGTATTCAATTGTCTTTCGTTGTATCTAGCCAGGCTTCTGGGTACAATGACAAGCGACCCCCAACTGTCTCCAGAGTAGGACAGCCGGGCCTCCCTTCAGGAGCGCTGGTAGGACTGACCAGAGAAGTGATCTCTGTCACCTTGGTGTTGCAGACCCCCTCTGCCACAAGGGAGGTGTCTTCCATTGTAACCCCCTCCTCTGCCTCTGGAGGGGGGCTCTCCACGTGTGTCTTGAAAGTCTCCTTGGGCTTTCCGGAACCACATCTTTCCTCCCCTGTGACCTTTAGGAAAGGGTCGAGTGGGGGGTGGAAAAATGGACTCAGAAGGCAGACAGAGTCTTTCCTTCTTGTTCACATCTGGTCAAAGTTTCCTTCACCTTTGGCCCAAACAAGGATAAGTCGTCAAACAGGATATTCGTAAAGGAAGACTTGAAGGGTTCTGCGAAGGAACAGAGTCACATTCAGGCATGCCTACGAAGAGCAATTCCTGTACCTGCAGCTCTAATCGAACATCAGCTGCGTAAGATACAAAACGCATGGATGAGTTAACTATTGAATTAAGGATAGCAAGCTGGGTAGCAGCTTTGTCGGATAGACTCGTAGCTACAGCACCCTGAAGATCATCTCCCAACTCCTTAAGGAGATCTCTCTGTAGTCTGGTAAAATGGGTCAAGCAGTTCAGTGATCTGAGTGAGAAATTCGCTGAACTAAACATGCGTTTCCCATATCTATCTATGATCCTGGATTCTTTGTTAGGAGGATGGATAGATGAGGAAGTCTCAGATATTTCCTTTTTGGTGGCTGCCGCCACCACCATGGCATCAACAGGGACTCCCTTGATCAAAAAGGACTTATCTACAGGGGTAGAAATATACTTATTAGGCCTCTTAGGCACAGGTTCCATAGATTCAGGTGACTCCCACACCCTACGAGAGACCAGATCCATAAGCTCATCGTAGGGCGGAGGACAGCCAAGAGGTGGAAGGTTGAGACCCGAATGCCTTCAGGAGAACAGACTCGTCCTCAGCAGAGCTCTTGGACTGCCAATCACCCCACTGCCTAAGAGTTTCAAGAATCTCCGCAAAGGTGACGGCCTCAGAGGAGGATCTAGGAGACCCTTCTGATTCATCCAAGTCGGTGTCTGATGTTAGAGACTCCTGTGGGGAGTCCAAATGCCTCCTCTTGCATAATCTCTTCCTGGGGACTTCTTCAGGGGGAACGTCTGGAGAGGTCTCAGAAGAGCAGGGAGCACCCTGTGGGGCTACCTGAGGCTCTGGGTCTCTACGCTTGGGATGACCGGAGGAAACAAACTGACACAGGCACTTTAGGGGAGGAAGAGGCCAGACCTGGAGATGAGGAAGTCTTAGGAGACTTCATGGCTTCGAATGCACCATGGCTCTGATGAGGAGTCGACGGATCAGGAGCCGTGGATCACCTCCCGCACCAAAGCTGTGGGCTCCGAGCCCGAGGTAGGAGCTGAGCTCACCAGAGCTGAAGCCCTGGGAGTAAGAGTTGGCACCGACAAGTCGGTGCGACTATCCTCCCCAGACCCGAGCGGAGAGTGTCAGCTCCTAGAGTCCCCGGTTGGCGCCGAGGACATCCGAGCAGATGGAGCCGATGACACTGGAGCAGGTGTCGGCTCCAAAGGATCCACAATCATCAGGTCGGCCTCCTCCGGCTCCGAAGGTCCGGTATGGCTTGGAGGAGGAGCAGACAATTCAGGAATAATGGTCTTTGGCTCAGACGGTTGGGTCTGAGCCGACAGCAATTTAGCTAGGCCTGGTGCCTTTAAGAGTTTCTGAACCAGCCGGTCCATATCCAGATCGGACAGGCTGACCGAAGACTTGGAGGAGTGAATAGATGGAGCCGACTGGAGAAGTAGAGAGGGAAGTTTTTTGGCAACTGGTTCCAAAGCAGTGTCCCGGGTCTGAAAGGAAAGTACAGTTTTGTACCTACCATAAATGTAGATGTCCAATAGGTATGCATCTGCAGTCATCACATATGTGTTGTCCTGCCTCAGGCAGCCCTTCGGTCGGCCGGATTCCAAAGTTTGGGTCCGGCGTCGGCTGATGTCGCCTTCCCGGCGTCAGAGCGCCTGGGGTATAAAAGCGTCAGCCGATGCCATCTTCCTCAGTTTTTCTTGCCCCAGATGCCAGGTGCCCTCTAAGGAAGGTGAAATTTGGAGAAATGCAATAAATTCCAAACATGCACAAAAATATATACATATATAAAAACAAATACACCATAATAGATAACCCCAGCTAGCTATGAGAGGGGAATGTACCCAAGAAATACCACAGAGGGGAAGGAGGGAGGGTAAACCTGACTGCAGATGCATACCTATCGGACATCTACATTTATGGTAGGTACAAAACTGTACTATGTCCTTCAAGGATGCATCTGCAGTCATCACATATGGGTAGAATACCATAGCCAATCTGGGGGTGGAGGATCTATGTAAAGGATGGTGTAGCTAAAATGCCCTGCAGGACTGCCGTAGCAAAGCCTGCTCTGGATCTGGAATATAAAGGTAAGTTGTAATGCTTGGAAAATGTATGCACGGAGCTCCATGTAGCAGCTTCTAAAATGTCCTTGGTAGCCACCCCTCTTAAGAAGGCTGTGGAGGTGGCTGTGGCTCTGGTCGAATGAGGTCTAATGTTAGCTGGCACAGTTTTTCCATGAAAGGAGTAACAGAAACGAATGCAATTCCCTATCCATTTTGAAATTGTCTGTTTTGAAATTGCTTTTCCTTGTGCACCAGCAGCATATGCTACAAACAACTGGTCAGTTTTTTTGTAATTTTTAGTTCTGTCCAAGTAGTAGCACAACTGTCTGTGTACGTCCAGGGTGTGCAGAAGCTTTTCCCCTTTGTTTTGTGGATTTGGAAAGAAGGTAGGCAGGTGAATAGCTTGGTTTAATGAGACCCTAGATACCACCTTTGGCATAAATGAAGGATTGGTTCTCAATGAGACTCTGTCTTGATGAAAAATAAGAAATGGCTGTACTGCCATGAGGGCCTGTAACTCAGATACTCTTCTTGCTGAGGTTATGGCCAGAAGGAAGGCACTCTTCCATGAGAGGAACTGTAGTTCTGCAGATGCTGCTGGTTCAAAGGGAGGCAGTGTTAGTTTTTCCAACACGAAGTTAAGGTCCCAAGTAGGCAGTGGTGGTTTCCTTGGAGGATTGATGTTCTTAATTCCTCTTAGAAACTGTCTTAGCAGAGGATGAGAGAAGACAGGAGGATCAGTGTTGTACTCTGCTGAAATTGCTGAAGCATGAATTTTAATGGAAGAGTAAGACAGGCCATTGTGGAGCATTTCTGCTAAATATTCCAGGATATGTGCCATGTTCATAACTGTTGCATCTAGGCCCTTTGAGGTGTTCCAGGTGTGAAATCTTTTCCACTTTGCTGAGTATGCCTTTTGTGTGGAAGGCCTGCGAGCTTCCATGATGATATCCTTCACTCTCTTGGATAGCTTATCCTGGTGATGAGTCAAGGTATTTTCCAGGCAGCTAGCTGTAATGTTTTCAGGTTGGAATGCAGAGTTTTGTAATTGTGCTGTGTCAGGAGAAAAGGCCATCGTGGCAAAAGCCATGGTTTTGTCCGTGACATGCTCTTTAGCAATGGGTACCAGTGCTGTCTTGGCCAGTCCGGAGCTATCAGAATCACTCTTGGCTGCTCTGCCCTGATCTTCAGTAAGACCTTGGTCATTAATGGAAGAGGTGGGAATGCATACACTGTTAGATCTCTCCAGCTGAAAGAGAGAGCGTCCACTTTCCATGCTTGTGGGTGGTATGTCCTTGTGCAGAATTTGTCCAGCTGATGATTGTGTGGGGAGGCAAAGAGGTCTATGTCCGGTCTCCCCCATGATTGTGTTATCTGATGGAAGATGTCTGGGTGCAGCATCCATTCGTGTGCATCCATGATGTTCCTGCTTAAGCTGTCCACCAGTATATTGTCCTTTCCTGGTACAAACTGGGATTGCAGCTATATATTGAGAGTCAGGGAAAGTTCCCATAGATTCATTGCCAGTCTGCAAAGAGGGTAGGAATGGGTGCCTCCTTGCTTGTTTATGTACCACATAACTGTAGTGTTGTCTGTCCTTATTAGCAGGTGGCCTTGATGTAGAAATAACTTGAAGGCCTCGATTGCATGTATCACTGCCAGCATTTCCTTTTGGTTTATGTGCATGCGTAACTCTTTTTGTGACCATAGTCCTTGAATGCATCTTCCTTCCATGTGCGCTCCCCATCCGTGGTCTGAAGCGTCCTTTGTAATGGTTTGGCTGGCTATTGGTTTGCTGAAGAACAAACCCCTGTTTGACTGGCTTGCCTGAGCCCACCACAGAAATTCCCTTTGAAGGCATGGGATGAATGGTATCAAAGTTTCCAAGCTGTGACTGTGCAGAGTCCATAAACTACTTAGGTACCATTGGAGTTTCCTCATATGTAGCCTTGCTTGAGGAATCAAAAGAATGCAAGAAGCCATGTAACCCAGGGCCTGCAGGATTTTCCTTGCAGTCAGCTGAGTTTGTCTTGACAGGTTTTTGAAGTAATCCGGTAGTTGGTTTTGTTTTTCTTCTGTGAGGAAAGCCATTTGGGTGGTTGTGTCTAGATCCGCACCCAGAAAAGTTATTCTTTGGGATGGTACAAGTCTTGACTTGTGAATGTTGACTGTGTATCCCAAGGCCTGAAGAAGATAGATGGCATAATTCAAGTGTTTTACCAAAATTTGTTGGCTGTCCGCTTGTATAAGGCAGTCGTCCAGATACGGGTATATTTGCATCCCCTGAAGTCTGCAATGTGCAATTACTGATGCCAGGCATTTCGTGAATACTCTGGGTGCAGTAGATAAGCCAAAGGGCAATGCTGAGAATTGATAATGCTCTGAACCTGCAAGAAATCTGAGGTGTCTTCTGCAGCTTTGTCTGATAGGGACATGCAGGTATGCTTCCTTGAGGTCCAGAGTTACCAGCCAAGACCCTTTGCCCAGCATGGGAAGGAGTTGCTGTAGAGTCAGCATTTTGAATTTTGGCACAATGAGATAAGTATTTAGTGCGGACAAGTCGAGAATAGGCTTCCATTGCTTTTCTTTTCTTGGAACAAGGAAGAGTCTGGAATAAAATCCTTGGCCTTGTTCTGTGAGAGGAACCTTTTCTATTGCTTTCATTTTCATTAAGTTGGAGATTTGTTTCAAAGCCTCTGCCCTTTGATTTGGTGGCAGGTCTGGCATGTCTTTTCTTTTCGGTAATGTGTGGAAATGGAACCTGTATCCTTTGTCTATTATTTGTAGTGTCCATTTGTCCCTTGTAATAATGTGCCAATTTTCTGAAAATAAGGAAAGCTTTCCGCCCAAAGGTGCTTCCAATTGAGCCCTGGTTGGCAGTGTCAAGGTAAAGTCATTGAGTCTGTCCTTGTGCAGCAGTTGTAGGCCCTGCACTACCTCTCTGGTTGGGATGCTGCCATTGACGTCCTCTGTAGGAGCCTCTAGCTTGCCCTCTACCTCTGGCACGCCTGTTCTTGCCTCTCTGAAATCTGTCTGTGTCTGGAAAAGACCAGTTCTTGGAAGGCCAATTTCTGCTGAATCTTGGTGGTTGGACCTGCATAAAATCTTTGACTTTGTACAGATTTTGCCTTTTCTTCAAATTTCTTTAAGACCTCCTGAGCAGTGGAGCCAAATAACTTTTGCTTTTCCAGTGGAGCATCCAGAAGCTTTGCTTTAACATGGTCTGGCAGAGATTGTTCCTTCAGCCAAGCATGCCTACGTATAACTGCATCTGTCATAGCTGACCTACATGAAGCTTCCAATGCATCATAACCACACTGCAAAAAATGGTTGCTAACCTGTTGAGAGTTATGTACCAGATCCTGAAGAGATTTGCGATCTAGGGGTTCAGGTGAAGACAGTTTTTTATGCAATTCATCTAACAAATATTCTTGGTACTGTATCATATGGAACTGACAGTTTAAAGCCCTCATAGCAAGGGTAGCAGAAGTATACACTTTTTTACCCCATCGCTCTAAAGCCCTGGACTCCCTTTCAGAGGGGAGTGGATTTTTTGCAGTGGCAGCTGTAACCCCTTTAGGGCCCTGGGAAATAATTTCTGGATCAGCAGAGTGGGCCTTGTAAAGGAAAAGATGTGATTCCGGGACCCTGTAGTACCTATCAGGTTTGGCAGGAGCCGGAGGGAGAGTGTCAGGGGTTGTGCTAGATTCCGAGTACACATCATCAATGACATTCAAAACAGGGGGAATAGCCAAAGGTCTATGCTGAGGCAAATGCAAAAAGGTCCTTAATCTCTTCCTGGAGTCAGAAAATTCCTGGCCTTGCCATTGGAAATGCTCCCTCATAGTGTGCAAAGTTTCCCCGAAAGACAGTTCTTCAGGAGGGGAGGCCGAAGGGATAGATTCCTCTGCATCTGAATCCTCGTAGGCCGAAAAGGCCTCCTCTTGGTAGTCCGAGAGGGCAGAGCCAGCAGAGGCCTCATCTGAGGAGAGGGGATCAGAGAGCTCAACCCTGGGCCTTTTTGTTGTAGAAGGTTAAGAACAAATTGCCGCTGTACCTCCTAAAGTATCCTGTAGCAAACAGCAACTCCAAAATTACAAAAAGTAACTAAGCAGGATACACCACGAGAGCACTTGCTTCTTCACAAATTTCCTTTATTCCAAACGATAACAAACACAAGAATGAGCGCTTTCGCGTGCTTCTTGCACGCTTCTTCAGATGTGAATTTCATTATCTATCCTTGTTCCTTTTATACCAGTCAGTACTTCCAATTATTATTAAGATTAAGCAATTACTCAATTGAGCAATTGATTAATTAACAGGAAAAGCTTTTATCTTATTGAAAGATGTCATTGCTATGCATTCAACTCCTACCACAGTTACTCAGTGTAACTTATATTTTCCATTTTATTACTTATTCGTCATAATAATTCTTCAACATGAAATGGTCATATATATCTACTGAAGAACCAGTCTAATATAGACTGTAGTAAAAACATTAGTGGAAGAACATTAATGGAAACATCCCAAACAATATATTCTCTAGTGGCTGGACATTAAAATGCATCTTGCTTCTCATACACTTAAATGATTATTAAAATATATACATAAAAAACACTGCTTGTTCATGAAAAATGTATATCATGTACCAGATAAAACCTTCTTTCTAGATGCGCACATAAGATGGAACAGTACTCCGTAAACCCTGTTTGTGCATATAGGTATGCCATGTGCAAAGAGCTAAAATAAAACAAAATAAAACAGCATAAAGGCTTCCTACAGAATGTCCATGATAAATGGACCAATAAATGAATATATAAATTAAACCATTCCCAGAATAATTTAGCTAGTTACATGTTATTTATTCCTAATATCACGCATATACATATATTTTTTCATAACGTATATTCAGAATGTTCATCAAATTATATACATGTTGAGAATCTGATAATAATGGAAATTGTTGGGTTGAATAAGGTCCTAACAATGTGATTCCATTAAGTAGCATGAATTGTTTTGATATGGTAAGATTGTAAGAATTTGCACCAGAACTGATGAACTCTTGAAGAATGTATGTGAGAGTCATTCATTTATTACTGTTTATTCTGTCGAATATGGGAATTTTTAAGTAGATGAACCAATGGGTTCATTTGAACATCTGAGTTATCTATATTTATATAGATCTGGGCCAGTATTAGGAATGACATCTGAACAGTATGTTTTAAAGCTTTTTTGGTTGACTACTATATGAGAAGTTATATATTGACTTACAATTTTATGTTATTTACATACTTCCATATACACATGTTTCATGTTGATTTACTCAACTATGGAAAACATGACAGAGTTACACTCAACTTATTAGGATCTACAGCAATATGTCCATACATTAATTGTAAGATGATTGATATATTCGACATGTATTGTTTTGTATTTATGATTCTTCATATACAGATTTTTAATTTTTTATACTGCTTTGGCTACACTTGATATAAATTTAATTTTATTATTCCCTTCTATATATTAATTTTGAATTTTTAACATTAATTAATTGATGTTACAATAATAAGAATTATATAATATTAAATAAGATAGGAGAAATATATGTCTCATATTTTAATCAACATAACATTGTTCAAATAGAGCAGAAATATATAACACGTGATTACTATGATCACTTGTTTATTTTAACTAGTACTTAAGTCAAATATAGATATTTCAAACTACATGGATGAATTTATACATAATAGTGAATTCTGACAATTGGTAAATACAAGGAAGTTCCGAGTCATTCTTTCAACTTTTAAAATAGGCAAAAGTTTTTAACCTTTGATTTTAGATGGGTTATTTACTTAAACACTGAGATGTAAATAGGATAGTTTCGGCAAATATCTAATGAAATTTAACAGCGAACAAGATAATGAGGGTAGATTTATGTACCGTAGATTCCATACAGATTTACACATAAGACACGAGAATAAAACTGGGACTTTATAATGGAACCCTGGACATGAAGTCAGTGATTAGTTATGATGCAAACATTTACGTGCATCTTTGGTTTTGTGGCATTTATTTATTTATATATTCATTTATTGGTCCATTTATCATGCACATTCTGTAGGAAGCCTTTATGCTGTTTTATTTTGTTTTATTTTAGCTCTTTGCACATGGCATACCTATATGCACAAACAGGGTTTACGGAGTACTGTTCCGTCTTATGTGCGCATCTAGAAAGAAGGTTTTATCTGGTACATGATATATATTTTTCATGAACAAGCAGTGTTTTTTATGTATATATTTTAATAATCATTTAAGTGTATGAGAAGCAAGATGCATTTTAATGTCCAGCCACTAGAGAATATATTGTTTGGGATGTTTCCATTAATGTTCTTCCACTAATGTTTTTACTACAGTCTATATTAGACTGGTTCTTCAGTAGATATATATGACCATTTCATGTTGAAGAATTATTATGACGAATAAGTAATAAAATGGAAAATATAAGTTACACTGAGTAACTGTGGTAGGAGTTGAATGCATAGCAATGACATCTTTCAATAAGATAAAAGCTTTTCCTGTTAATTAATCAATTGCTCAATTGAGTAATTGCTTAATCTTAATAATAATTGGAAGTACTGACTGGTATAAAAGGAACAAGGATAGATAATGAAATTTACATCTGAAGAAGCGTGCAAGAAGCACGCGAAAGTGCTCATTCTTGTGTTTGTTATCGTTTGGAATAAAGGAAATTTGCGAAGAAGCAAGTGCTCTCGTGGTGTATCCTGCTTAGTTACTTTTTGTAATGTTGTAGAAGGTTGAGAGCCCCTGTCTGGATGAGGCTGAGAGCCCCTAATTAAAGAAATAAGGTCCTCTGCTAGACTAAGGATCTGAGAACCTGTAGTGGGTCCCTGAGGGATAACCCTGGGAGGCATAGATTTTGAGTGTTTAGTAGCTTTAGCCCTAGAGAATGCCTTAATAGACATGGATGCAGGAGGCCTGGCTGCACCACGTGCTGGTGTAGTTTTGTCTAAGGGAATGGTGTCGGAAGGTTCCTGGACACCAGATTCCAAAGGAGATTCAACAACCAAGACAGTAGTGGCCTCCGGGGCCGAGGTTGTCGGTTGTACGGTTTCGGTGGACGGTATTACCAAGGACTCTGTTTCAGCCGAAACCGAGACACTCGCGGTAGGCCTGGCCGCGGTTTCAGCCGAAACCGCGGACCGCGGGTGTCGGTCCTTGTCCTTGCGTTTCTTCATTAAATGAGAAGTCGGAGTCTCCAACGACATTTTGTAAGCAAAACTAGCCCCAAAAAATTCCTCTGCAAACTCCGACCGACGTCTTAGAGTGCGTCGGTTGAAGGAAGCACAGGCGGAACAGGCCGAGACGTTGTGGTCTGGGCCTAGGCAAGGTAGGCAGTAAGAGTGGAAGTCCTTATGAGGTATTTGTTTCCCACAAGTTAAGCAATTATTAATTTTATCCGACATCGGCTGAGGCAAGAAAGAGTCCCCAACGGGGTAGTTAGCTTTTGAAGTCTTCGGTTTAGCTGAATTACAGGAGCTGGCCGACCGGCACTTGCGAACTGCTTCTGCTTCGGGCACCACACGGCAAGAAAGACTGAGGAAGATGGCATCGGCTGACGCTTTTATACCCCAGGCGCTCTGACGTCGGGGAAGGGGCGACATCAGCCGACACCGGACCCAGACTTTGGAATCCGGCCGACTGAAGGGCTGCCTGAGGCAGGACAACCCATATGTGATGACTGCAGATGCATCCTTGAAGGACATCAGACTGTCGGCTCCGAAATCAGTAGAGCTGAAGTCATAACACTTTCCAAATTTTTCCCTTTCTTTGTCTTGGATTCTGAGGAAGATTTGGAAGATTTGCTGGCCCCATCCTGGTCCGACAATGCCTCTGAGAAAGGGTGTTTAATAATACCCCCTGTCAATTAACTTCCTCTTCCTTTCTGCAAGCACTCGAGTAGAAAAGGAGTGGCAGATACTACATGACTCCTGCAGGTGCATCTCACTCAACAGTACACACACTGCATATGGGCATCCATAACGGACATCTTTTGTCCGCAGTCTGGGCACTTTTTGAACCCAGACTTAGGATACTTTTCCCTTTCTTCAGACATAGCAACTAACTACCTGAAAAAAAATTCAATTCACAAGATCAAAAAACAACACTATTTAAGTATATAAGATAGTTTAACTCAGAAATGAGTAATCTAATTCACTGCAAACAGCAATGCTAAAAGACAGCACAAACAGCCCAAAAAGGCAACTAGTAACAAGAGTAATCCAATATCAAAAGCCCAAAAAGGGCAACTCTAATCTAACAAGCTGTAAGAAAAGGCCCAAGGCCAACAGGCCGAAGGCAATCACTAGAGATTTACTGGGAAAAGGGGAAAAACAGAAAAATCTGCTAAACTAGGTAATACTATACAATTATAATAGTAGAAAGATATAAAAATGCAATAGAAAAAAACTTGCTGAAAGTTGAAAATTCAATCCATCAGTGAAGAATGAACGGTGAGATTGAACAACTTCACATGAAATATTTTTTTACAGTGACAGTAGTATGTTCATTGGCAGTCTTTTCAATAAATACTGTTAACATATTATAATGCACACAAACCCCAAATTATTTCTAAACCTTTACAAATGTTCATATCTTGAAAACTATACAACCTAAACATATATTGTCAGAATATTTTTGTTAACCAGACATAAGCTTTCACATGACAATAAATTCATCTATAAATGCATGTTTAATAAGATATTTACGGAAATGTGAAAATGTGTTTAATTCTATAATTAGCAATACAGATAATAATGGATATCTTTCAAAATGTGCCACCTACAGTGCTAATATTAAAGACAACTTCAACAACATCTAAGGTTTCACCTAATGCTAGTCAACAGTTTGTAAATCACTTAGTTTTTGAAGTATTAAGTACATATTCTCACCAAACACAACAGTCCTATGAGCAATCTAACCTTTGAGGTCAATTTAGAATAACAAATATTAGCTAAAGACTAGGCCATTTCTTGTATTACTCTGCTAGTTACTAATCATCTCTAACATACTGTACTGTAACTAATTGTATCTGCTATTGTAAAACTTTTTCTTATTGTATATTATGTAAATTGTCAACCTGTCTCTGTAACTATCTGTCATGCTGAAAATGGACATATATCCAGTCGGACTATCCCGGTCAACAAATGTAAAATAAATAAAATAAATAAAATATGGAAAAATTGCTTATTTTCATTACTAACAAACTAGCAATATTTCCCGTATAGTGGGATATAAACCAACATTTTCAGTGAATTGTCCTGTCTCCCACAATTAGTGTTTCACACCATACATCTCAATAAAATGTAGGTCTCTCTGTTATGAAAACACAAACAGAAATATGAAAATATGAATAATAAAAGTCAAAGATCAATTTCTTTACTGCTGGACATCCTAGACTAACAATACTAGTGTAATTTTGTTAATAACTCTGCTCATTCTATACTGCCTATTATTAGCCACTAAGTCACTTAAAGACACTAGACTCAAACAATTTCTGGATGTCATAAGGACGTATGGGTGTGAACTGAAAGACCTGAGCGAGATAGTAGACAACAAAAAAATAAATTATTCTAAGCAGTTTAAGGATATTAAAATAGTGGCTAGATGCTAGATAACTTGATGAATTATTTCACAAGGAGATACAAAATTATTTTAAATACTTTCTTATTTTAACTCTATTATTGATTTTCTTTTGTTTGCTCAAAACATTTTTGAATAGAAGGCCATCATGGAAGGTTTATTAAATAATAGAGCAGTTAACAGCAATGAAAGTGATACTATGTTCTTAACTGTAAGAACAAAATGGGAGTGAAAGATGATCTAACTGAAAAAGCCGTCATGGCGGAAGTTTGCTTTCCAGGCTTAACTTAAATATATGAGAGTTCCAATGGGACTGAATGCTTTGAGCCAGCCTAAATATGGACAGGACAATAATGACTTTCTAAAGGAATAGCAGGTAATTAAGTTAGAAAATAGCTTTTCATATATCAAATTAATATTTAAATATTCATATTTAGAAATACAGTCATTACTGATTGAAACATTGACTATGGAAAAAATTTACTGAAAATTATACAAAATATGAGGAAAACCTTGATGTATCTTTTTAAAATTGAAAGTGAAGGATCAGAGGTTAAAGAATATACAGATAAAAAAAAGTTTAAATAATTGTGAAGAAAGACTTCACATCAGGATGTATTTTCATCTGTAAGGAAAGAGATGAAAGGAACAAAACTAGACATATAGAAAATTGACTTTTAATGAGCCTGTTAATGTTAATCTGCTTTAGATACAGAGCAAGAGCAGGAACTGAATACTAAGAGAGTAGCTAGTACTTCAAAAGACTTTATAATTCTACTAAAGGTGAGCAACCTTGGGATTTTTAAAGAGCCAAGCCAAGGAGTCTAGCTTGGCTTTTAGATGTAAGCAAAAACTACAGTAATGGCCAAATATGCAATGACATTTTTAGCATTCACGCAAATGAATGAATGCTAGCAGTATACTGATTACACTTCCTCACAGGTGGCACACAGCCACCTCCTTCACCATACCCAAGGTACAGGTTTGCGGACAATGAAAATGGGAAAAAATTATAATAAGCGCAGCATTAAGTACACCACTCTGTATGCAGAAAAAGAAATGCTGCCTTGATTAGTGGAAAAAATAATTTTCTTGTTTCCTTCTGTTCAAATGATGCTTTAATGCACAACAGTTTAATCACACTTTGCAAGAAATTGTTAAAGAGCTGCAAGGAAAAAAAACAGATACATTGCCTAAACAGAACAAAAGCTTTGGGAAATGCTGGATTTTGTTTGTTTTGTGTAAGAAACTATTTCAGTTCCCTTAAAGTAGCTCATAGTAATAAAAAATCAGTACTCTAAACAACCTATTTGGCTACAAAATACACACTATGTCCCAGAGGACTCTGCCCCTTCTCTGGAGGTGTACCACTTCTGACTATGAAGTTGCTACAAAACATAATAATGACAAAGTTTGCTGTTTGATAGATGCTGCCCTCCAACAATCCATATAAACTTTAACTGCCCTTTTCTGTATGCCCCCAAAAATGATAGCAGTCTTTCCGGACACTAACTTCTCACTGAGAAATGGATGAAAATTTTAAGTACAACACTAGTATAGTTTTTATTTTGCTATTTCAACTTGTGGTTGGTAAACACATACACTGCCCCCACCAACAAGTCATAACACTTGTTTGCCAGCGGTGATCATATGATGACAATGTACATGGATGCCTCCAAACCCCTTCCCCAAAAAGGCATCCCAGTTCTGCGCACATCTCTGATGCTTCATGGTAAGGAAAATGATAGAAAAAAAAGAAACTACTACAACAATATAGTAACTGACCCCCAAACATACACTAAGCACCCCTCAGAGATTCACAGCACTGAGCTAAAATCAGAGACAGTTGAGAGACTGGGGCTGGCGTCAATAAGAACAAAAAAATACAAAGAATTCCACCCATGCTGTCCTTAGCATTAGTATTGCTTTCCATGCTCTCTTGATTACTTTTTCTCTTGCTGAAACAGGCTGCTCTCCCACTGTGAAAGCATGTAAGCACTTTGGTGTAAAGGACATGATGCAACCTTCATCATAAAAATGAGCTGCATATCTTTTTTATACAATAATTGCCCGTATGCAATGTCTTGCAACAGTCCCCTTCCTTGAAAAATGTTCCTTTTCAGCACTATGGCACCACCCTCTTTGCAATTCCAGCCAAACACAGTGCTTAAATATGCAGACCTGACCTAATAGAAAGCACTCTCAACTTGCAGGTATGCTCCAAATCAACAATCAGCAGTTACTCAAAAATATAAAACAAAACAAAAAAAAGGAAAACAAACCTTAAGATTGTGACTTGGCTCTTAGCCTGCTGGATCGTGAGCTCGGGCCAAGCTTGAGCTGGCTCTGACTTGCCCTCGCCTCTAAACTGAACATGTGAATAACTGGATACAAGTTTGCGTTTGGAGGATGTTGGTCTAACACAGTTAATAAATTCAGTAGAAAAGCACAATGATTTAATTATGTCCACCCAAAGGTTTAGATACATTAGGTCTACCAGGGAGGGTTTAACAATGGAACCCTCTGAATATAACATTCAGAAGGAGTGGGGTAACTGCATTGGGGGAGCTGTTCTGAAAGATTTCTTTGACCCCAAGGGCAAACAGTGGACCAACAAGAACTACAAGTGGGTAAACAATTAAATGATACAAAGAATGTTATTAAAATTTCTGGTATACAACTCAATGAAAATGAAATGAACATGTTAAATTATGGTATGACTTTTTTACCATCATGTGTCTGTGATGTCTTCATTGTTATTAGACTTATATACATAATTTTGTAAGACTTATTAAGTTAGAAGTACAGCTAGATAACAAAGAGAGTCACAGAAAAATGACTTCAACTAGGTCATATTTTTACACTCTCACTACACCATACTGTTCAGTTACTTCAAACAATATGTGAAACTGAAATAAGAAATTCAGATTTAGACAAAGCCAAGAGGTTTGATAATTTGAAAAGAAATGAGGGACAGGCTTTGAACAGCTTAAAGTTAAGGTCGTAATTAGTAATAAGGCAGACAAGGGAAAGGTCACAGTAGTTACGTCCAAGGTCCATTATATAAAAAGACACTGGCTTTTCGTTTAGAAAATGAAAGTAAGCCTTAACTGCAGTTATCAATGACAAACATATGTGTTTTAGAGGACCTACTACATAATATCTCAGAAGAACTTAACTGGTATTTTCGAATTATCTATTATTAGGTACCCTTATTTTTATGAGATCCTGAAAATGCATACAAATTTGGAAAATCCACCCTTGAGGCATACAAATGACAAAGCTTATTTTTAACTTTTTAGATACCATACTGAGGCCATTGGTTCAGAAAATACTAGATTTTATTCTTGATTCAAGAGATGTCCTAAAATCCTAAATGTACTACAAATAAATGATGCAAGTTATCTTAGTACAAATGGGATACATTCATTTGATTGTCAACACAAAATACAGAATCACAAAATGTTGAAAACTCAAAAACTGAAAATGTGTCCTTTCCCCAGTGTTGAGCAGATTCATGTTGATCCATTGGAGGAGGTTTCAATGAACACAAATAAAAAAAAAAAGTTTGCTGAAACCACCTTCAGCGAACAATTAAACAATTTTCTTTAAAGGCAAGCTCCCCTGCACTCCCCATGTGGGGGTATAGCCGCTAAACCTCCAGAAATTATATATGCCAACTCCAAGGTCGCACAACACTGAAGAAAAAGGCAATCCCCACTTTTGTCAAAGCCTGTTTTGGTGAACTGACTTTGGTTTCTTTGCATTCGCTGAAAATGACTTTGATGGACTAACATGCTAGTTATGTGACCCTGGAGTTGGTATATATACATACATATATAACTGGCAAGGGACATGGGGGCTTGGCCCCCCTGCATTAAACAAGTTTCAATATTTTGCATTTTCAACATTTTGTGCCGTCAATGAAATTAATGTTTTCTGATATAAACACCTTATATAGCAAAATTTGCTATGAAGAGGGTCTGGAGAAACTGAGGTGGATAGTATGTAGATTTCCATCTTACCCAGAAGCTTTATAGAAATGCTAATGGTGTTGGCAGAGCTTGTAGTTAACAACATGTTCAGTGAAGATGATTATCATCTGCAGATGAGGGGTACTGCAATGAGTAGCCTTATGGCACTGAGTTATATAACTGCATACTTCGCATATAAGGAAGACAACCTGTTAAGAAGAATGACTTCAGTGACCGAAAATTAATTAAGCTTTTTACAGATGACTTATTAATTACTAACAAGAGACAGCCAAAGGAGTCAGACATCTTGAAAGAGACTTGAAGGAAATGTACTAAAAATATCAGATGTTAACAGCCATATGATTAATACTTTTTAAATGCTACTTTTTACAAGTATGGTCAAGATCAATGATACATACAGTAGCAAGTAAACTTTATAAAAGTGGATGTAGATAATGTATTACATTTTAACAGCAGTCACCTTAACTTCACTAAAAGGAATATCCTGAAGAGGCAATTCATGAAAATAGTATGAATAACGGGTGTATATCTAAACATCGAACGCTGAAAAGTTTGAGCACCAAAACCTTGAACTTGAAAGTTCGAAGACTGACAATATCAAAGCCGCGGAATATCAAATTCTCTCTCAGGGAAAGAATTTGGTGGGACATTTCCACGGCTTCGCTATTTCCTTCACTGTGGTGCGATCTCAGAGTTGGTATATTTAAGTAGGGGGGGGTGATGCCCCCCCCCATTAGAAACATTTTTTAGTGTTTGTGTGTTTCGCGTTTTGTACTGGAACAGCGATTTTTTTCCCCAGAGGGGAAAAAAAAATCGTTGTTCTCAGTCTTCGAGGTTTTCAGCTTTCGTGGTTTTGGGTTCAATGTTGTAACATTCTAAGTTCTGACACTTCAATGTTATGATATAGACCCATGGAAAACTATACATACCAACACAAGTATAAGTGGCCAATGAAAAATGTCAATTACGTAAAATGTAATAACGAAATTATTTACTAACTAATGAAGAAAGGAAGGTGACTGGTGCTCTAAGGGATGATGTAATTAAGTCATATTTAGTACTGAGATCAAGTTATAACAACATAAGTGAGAATCAGGCAAATAAGAAGAATGAAAATACAACAGGTGGTGCAAGAGTGTTGAGTATCACAGTACAAGCATGGAGGAAATAATAAAAACTGGGACATTTTATAGTCAGCACAGTGAGATTAGAATGTTAATTTCTCCAAAGCTACTATTTTCATATAGAAGGGCAAGGAATCTAAAAGAATTATTTAGATGTAGGAACAGTAATAATAGTAGCAGAAGGGGTACATACTTATGCAATAGGTGTAGAATGTGTGGATATGTGGAGACTGCAAATGGTTTTATTTGTCCTACTACAGGTAAACTGCATTACTATAATAATTTTGAAACACATAAGACAGAGGAGCTGGTATACTTAGCAAAATGCAAACGTGACAACTTTTGTGTAAGGAACATATTTCAGATACAAGGGAGAAAGCAGACATAACTGCACTTCTTAGACATAGGAAGTATGTACATCATTAAACAAAATTTAAATTTCCAGTTTTATAGATAGCTAAACTTATCACAAGAGGTGAAGATTTAAGAAATGAACTGTTATGTGCAGAATTAAAGAGGCTATTTGCATGAAAGTCACTCTCAAAATCATGAATGAAACCCTAGCTAAAATCATCTTAAGCTCTATTATATATGCAAGTCCTTTTGTATCAAAATTATACATAAGTAGCTTGTGTTACATATAAAGATTAATGTTTAGCTTAAAACGTTTTGTACTTCTTTTTCTGAAGTATGATTTTAAAGATACAGCATCATTAAGTCCTGATTCATCGTGTGTTCATAAATAATGGTCTCTAATTCTAAAAGGTTATATAGCAAAGAATAAAAAAAAAAGTTAACATTGCCTATGCAGTTATATGAAATCTAATACCATCAAACAGTCCTTACCAACTGGAACTTCTTCCCAGGTTGTAATCAACCTTGGCGGACTCTTACTGACAACGGTTCCAACTTCTGAAGCCCAGGTATCACCAGCAGAACAGGCCAATGCTCCTAGGAGGGATAAGCACATCCAGGATGCAGTATAATGCTTAGAAAAATCAACTGCAATCTCCCCTGGCCCATTTTCAATCATATAAAGCAAAGCCAGTTCTGCAGGAACACCTCCATTGCAGAAGACTTGTATCCAGTTTCTTTGCCCACCTGAAAAGAAGAAATACAAAACATTACTGAAGCAGTACAGTGTCACATTTTAAATCTAGCAGTTGATAACAAACTTTTCTTTCAATCCACATCTTTGCTATGGTTAGAAAATCCTTCCACCTTGTACAACATTCTTTTGTAATATCTCCCCATTGTCCAAACAGATTACAATCCCACTTTATTCTTAACTGACCCTTTGGTTTGCACCTTGCTAAACAACTAAACCAGCTCACATGATCTCACTGCTAACTCAAAAAACGACTCGCATCTTAACACACTTCGCTCATGACAGACTAAAAGTCCTTTCCCTTTATTCAGTTTAATTCAGGCTCTTGAGTGAGCAATCTCTGCTTAGGCTTCCATGATATGAATGATCCCACAGTCTCTGAACACCTTCATCTAAATAGAAACACTGGTTAAGCAAACACCCATTCTAGAGACCTAAATCTACACCTTCACATCAAAAATACCAACTGGCACAAATGGAACCTACCCTAATGTACCCATTTCTGGAATAGACTCTCTTTACATATCAGACTGCACAGTACTTCGCTGGCAACTTTTAAAACCAGTGCAGATGACTGGATAGTTGGTCACAAATTTTTACCTGGCATTATGGGGTGAAAATTGGCTTTACTGGGGACACTATTACCTCCCTACCAAAGCTGGATGATATGGTTAAGCTTCATGATGGTCTCTCTGGTTGTAAGCTAAGTAAGAAACTAAGAACATATTTTTAACAAAAAAAATGATACAGTCACATTATGATCATAGGCTGTAGTTAAAAGAAAAAACTGACAAAATACAAATTGTGACTAGTGCCAGCAATATTGTCATTAGTGCTGTGCAACACATTATGAATTACAATTAAACAGGAGGTATCAATGAGTTAACTACTTCACTTTTACTTCTGAACAAAATGAAAGTACATAAAAACTGACCACACATACACTTCCAGCAACAACATAAGAAAACATCAATCAACAAAGAAACACTAAACAGAAATGAATTAATGCATGACTATACAGAATTGTGTTCAGGTCTGAAGCATTAATGGGATCCACTCAAACCAAAATAAGCTAATTGTCCTGAACAATACTAAAGTAGGTCATAATGCACTCCAAACACAGAAAGCTGAATACACAAAGACAAAATGAGATGATGTATCAGGAAGCCAAAAATTGCAATCTTCTTACCAGCTCTGTATTCTGCATCAATCTGCTTCTTTTTGTCTCCTTTCCATTTTGTCAGCTTTGAAGAAGTAACAAAAAATGCCAATAGAGCCGCAAAAAAGCTATAGTTTGCAACAGTTAGAAGGAATCCGATTATCAATGCTGTATATAAAAAGAAAACAAAAAAAAAAACAAAAATTAAAATTTCTAAACAAAAAATATGTAAACACACACGGTCAAATGAAACCTTAACCAAATGTTTTGCATGACACGCAATTTTACAAATATTCTACTAAACTGAATATTAGACAAAACATGCCTCATCTTTTCAAAAACCTAAAGCACTTCAGTGAATATTCTAATTTGAAACCAACAAGCAAAAACTGCAGCACAGATGGCAAATAACTCAATTCCCATGATAAGAAGAAGCAAAAAATTCATAAAAGGGCTGAAATCAATGTGATGTATAAAATACACAATCCTTTAATAAAAAAATGTGAACACTTTTGCAGTGTTAACACTGCTTCATCAGACATAACTAAAAAGATAACACCACTATTTAAATAGTAAAGATGGAAACATTACATCCAATGAGCTTTTCTCCATAAAATAAAGTGACAGGCACATACAAAAGAGTGTGACAAACACATATAAAAAATTGAATATAAAAACAAGTAATTAAAACCACTTATTAAGAATGAATGTTGAATGTCAAATAACAATGAAAAAAGAACTACCTATACAGTTCCCTTGGTTTCAGAAATGGCTTTAGTGAATTTTTTTCATTTAAACCCTTTCCCCTATCTGCTCATAGCCTTAACATCCATTTAACTTCCTGTGCTTCTGTGTAGTTCACTGTAGTGACATCACTATAGGGTCTGAGAACAATGCACTGGCAAAGCATGTCGTTTGTTTTTGGATTGTAAGATTAAATTTATAGTTATACAGAGAGTGCATGCTAGTAATAGGGGTGGTGGTATAGACAACTTCACAGAAGCACAGGAAGTTAAATGGATGTTAAGGCTACAAGCAGATAGGGTTAAGGGCTTAAATGAAATAATTTAACTAAAGTCATTTCTGAAATAAAGGGAACTGTATAGGCAATTATTTTTTCATTGTTATTTGACATTCTGCTTTCATTTTTAATAACAGGTTTTAATTACTTGTTTTTATATTCAATTTTTATATGTGCTTATCACATTCTTTTATATGTGCCTGTCACTTTATTTTTATGGAGAGTGCTCATTGGATGTAGTGTTTCCATCTTTGCTATTTAAATAGTGGTATATTTTTAGTTATGTCTGATGAAGCAGTGTTAGCACTGTGAAAGCGCTCACATGTTTTATTAAAGGATTGTGTGTTTTATAAATCACGTTGACTCAATATTCTAATTTACTTGCAATAAAGAAATGATGGACAGCAGAAAACTGTGATTGCATTATCATCTGTGCAGTATTATATGAACTTTTAGACACTATTTGAACCATAATGTGGTACCACTGCTTGACTCAATGTCAATAGTCCCATTACCATTTCAAATTACACAACTTGTTTACTACCTTATTTAGCATTCTGCAGATAACAAAAATATGGTCAACTCCTGCAATACAATCTGATTTATTGAATTTACTTTTGTAATTCCAGATAGGTACATTCAGAAAATGGAAACTGCCCATTGGGCTAACCCAGTAAATATGTAAATAACCAAACAGATCATTCATAAAGGAAGCTGCAGTGGTGGCTGCTACACTAGTGAAGTATGGTTTGACTTGCCCAGCCAGGGTCTTTTCATGAGTGTTGCAGTGTTGCAGCAAAAAGTGATGCAGCTGGCCAACAAAAGAGTTTTACCTGCTTCCTTGGCAAAAAGGGGTAAAACCATCTGGTTAGTTTGTCTAAGTCTTTAGTCTTGTTAGTATAAAACCTAAGCTCTCTATGACACACATCTATAGTATGCAGATGAACAGATTTGTGCCTGAAGAGTTCAATGATCAGACTTGCTGGGTGGACAGATTTGTGTCCCAGAGACTCCACCTTCTGTGGATAGACTCCCTCTCCATGTCAAGCAGAGTACCTCATGATCCCTTTTTAAGTGTAACCTGGATAACTGGATGGGAAACATTAAATACACCTCTGGGCTTCCACCTGTGTCCCTGCTGGACAGGGGCTTTGGGTGCTGACTTGTCTAAACATGGACTAAACTCTCGCCTAGGCTTATAAGGGCCTCAGGGTCAATAGCCTAGTAACTTCCTATGAAACAATTTAAGCAAGAAAGAAAGGCTTGTCTTTAAGGAACAAGATACAGCTCCTTGCACAGTTAGCACCTGTGAAATACAATTGTGCAACAAATTCATCATAATTATTGATGAGCAATAAGATCATTACTGCAGTGCACTCATACATGAATGTGACAGAGTCAGATGTCAAGTCTTCTGGATACATTTAAAGAGCAATCAGTCATCAGTACAGGTCAGCAACTTTTCAGAGCTAATGTGCACCAGAAATCCCTGTTTTTCCCTGCCCAAATTTGCAACAGAAGACAAGACTATTACTGAATTTAGAAACTGCTGTCTAACAGAAGGAAACTCACAAAAGTTTAAAACTAATCAGATCCCAACTCTTCATATATAGACACACAAGTGCACTAGATCCTGCTACCATGAGAAAATTATGAACTCTCTCACTAAAACTAAATCTCAGTTCTATATACTAAAAGGAAGCTGCTCCTGAAAAAAATACAGCTGTCCCAGAAAGAAGAAAGGTGGCAACTCCTACAAAAGAAATGCTAGCAGGATTTGAACATCGGCAGTTATGGCGAACATCCTGCAGAGATGCTTATTTCAAACAAATATAATGCTTTTGCATTAGGAAGTGCTTCATCAGAAAACATAAGGACATGAGGGGGCATGGCCAAGATGGTGAGCAGTTAATACCACTGTTTTTTTTAGCTCTGTTTCATTTTAACATCTCTAACAGGATTTTTACTAAAGAAACTCAGATTGTTTCAAAACTTGATGGCTTTATAGTTGAACATCTACTAAAATATTTAATACAAAAAATAATAGGTTTGAAACTCTTAACTTCTTTTTCCTGTCAAGAAAACTAGAAAACTAATTTTCTCAGAATGAGCCAGTGTACAGGACAGTATTACAAAAAAAGACCTACAGTCTATACTAAGTAAAGTACAGTTGTGTACCTACCATAAATGTAGATGTTCAAGTGTATTCACTGTTGCAGTCATTACACTTGGGTTATCCTGCTGGCAGGCTACCCGCAGTCGGCCTGAATTCCAAAGTCCTGGTCCGGCGTTGGTTGTGGTCACCTCTTCCCTGACGTCAGTGCACCAGGGGTATAAAAGATGCAGCAGATGCCATTTTCTTCAGTTTTTCTTGCCCCAGATGTCAGGTGCCCCCAAAAGGGTAGGCTAAAAATATTATGATCATAAAAAAAGCATGCACATAACCTACATCTACAAGCAAATACACCACATAGGTTGTATAGAATAGGGAGGTACAGATAAGTCCCAGCAATGAAAAAGGGGGATGGGTGGAAGGGTAACCTGGACTGCAACAGTGAATACACTTGAACATCTACATTTATGGTAGGTACACAACTGTACTATGTTCATCATGTTTTACTGTTGCAGTCATTCATTACACTTGGGTTGAATCCCAAAGCTGAGGTTGGGTGGCTGGGCCTAAATAGAATTAGGAGTGGCTATGAGGCCCTGCAGAACTGCAGTGGTAAAGGCTGCTCTGGATTTAGAGTAAAGAGGTAAATGGTAGTGCTTTGTAAAAGTGTGCACTGAAGTCCAGGTTGCAGCCTCCAAAATGTCCTCGGTTGTTACTCATCTGAGGAAGGCTGCTGAAGTGGCTGCTGCTCTGGTAGAATGTGGCCTAATGCCCTTGGGCACTGATTTGCCATGTTGTGAATAGCAGAAACGAATGCAGTGGCCTATCCATTTTGAAATAGTCTGCTTAGAGATAGCTTTTCCTTGCGATCCTGCAGCATATGCCACTAAGAGTTGCTCAATCTTTCTGAAAGCTTTAGTTTTGCCCACGTAAAAGCATAGCTGTCTGTGTATGTCCAAAGAATGCAGAAGTCTCTCCCCCTTGTTCTGTGGGTTTGGATAAAAGGTAGGTAAATGTATGGTTTGGTTAAGAGCCACACTGGACACTACCTTAGGCATAAATGCCGGGTTTGTCCTTAGAGAAACCCTGTCCTGATGGAAAATAATAAAAGGTTCCACAGCCATTAGTGCCTGCAACTCTGAGACTCTTCTTGCTGAAGTTATTGCTAGGAGAAGAGCTGTTTTCCATGATAAGTATTTTATCCGCTGTATTGGCTGGCTCAAAAGGAGGCAGTGTGAGTTTTTCCAAGGCAAAATTGAGGTCCCATGCAGGTATTGGAGCTCTCCTTGGGGGTCTTATGTTTTTGGCCCCTCTGAGATACTGTCTTAGCAGTGGATGAGAAAAAATAGGTGGGTCCATATTGTAATGAGCTGAAATGGCAGAGGCATGGATCTTAATTGATGAGAAGTATAGGCCTTTGTCCAGCATCTCAGTTAGGTATTGCAAAATCTGAGGAATATATGGTACAAGCATGCCAATTCCCTGCGCCTGGTTCCAAGCACAGAATCTCTTCCATTTTTCTGCATAAGAGTTTCTGGTGCTGGGCCTCCTGGCCTCCAAAATAACATCCATAACTGCTTTAGAGAGAGGTGTATTCTGAACGGTTACATTATCCGCCATGCAGCCAGATTCTGTTGGGTCAGCAAATGAGGAATTAGAGGTAATGTCCAGGCTGGGCCTTGAGACAAGCTCTTTAGGATTGGGTATCAGTGCTGGCGTGGCCAAGTCTGGGGCAATCAGTATTATTTTTGGCTTCTCTTGTCTGACCTTTAGGAGTACCTTGGGGAGGAGAGGCAGAGGAGGGAAGGCATATACTGTAAGGGCTTTCCAGCTGAATGAAAGGGCGTCCACTTTCCATTCTTGTTTGTGATAAGTCCGAGTGCAGAATCTCTGTTGCTGGCAGTTGTGAGGGGAGGCGAATAGATCTATGTCTGGGCATCCCCATTTCCCTGTTATCATGCTGAAGATTTGTGGATCTAGTTTCCTTTTTAAAATGTTAGTTTGATTATTTTTGCTATATATGAAATTAAAGCCACTTATTTTCATTCAGAGTTTAAAAGGTTAAACTATTCATTTTATGAAAAGTTAATCATTATTATAATAAAACTTATGTTAGGTGGCACACTTTCTGATAATACAAGATGCAACAAATGACAAAAGAGGCATGTTAAGTTAGATTTTGGGTTCTTAAAATGGTCCTGTAGTGTGCTACAGATAGTGTACTTGAAATGAAGTAAGTGTACTTGAAATGAAATAGCAGTCAGGAAAGACATGCTATGTTATAAACAAAGTATAAAAATATAGCTTTCTACATAAACAAAAGTTACTATTAGAACAATATCAAATAATCAGAGTAACATTCACACTTTTACAAGTTAAACCTAGAAAACACACAACTGTCTTTCTTTTATTGCAAGTTTATATGTTATGTCTCCTTTACAAAATGACAGTCTGCATTAGACTAAACATCTCACACAAACAGTGCTTGCTGAATCATTAAATGTCATTTCTTTGAGTGCAATTTTTTTAGTGGTTAACATACTTTGAAAATATTTTTTTTTTAGTGGTTTGGAAGGGTTTGAGGGATATATAGTTAAATAATATAAATATATCTACAAGGGTGGGAGGTTGGCATACTGGTGAAGATTTTCACCTCATAGCACTAGGTTCAGGGTTTGATTCTTACATGGAGTAACTGGCTGGGCTTGCATTAGCCCACAAGGATAATTAGCCTGGTACTAATTTATGAACTTATGATCCTATGAACAACTAACTGCACACAAAGTAAATAAAAACAGACTAGATATAAAATCTTCTGACCTATAAGTTAATAAATATGAAACAACAACCAACTTCCTCCCCACTGTAGACCAGGGAGATAATGTGAGGTACAGGGAAAATGACTGTAGAGTCATTCATTTTGGTTAACTTATAATAAAGATTCTGAACACCTGTTTAACTTTTCTTATTTATAACAACTCACTGACGAGCTTTTTTAAGATGATGCATACTAAAATTGAGAAACATCAATATGAATCAGAAGCATGAGCTAAACATTGTTAGTCTAATGGCAAGGTTGAGAGGTAGTTTGTTCCGTCTTTTTCAAACTAGGAATAAGTTATTCCATGGTAGAATGTTTTAAGGTTATTTCATTAGGTAATTTTGTTTCAAAAGTTTTGTCCATAGCTGAAGATTTCATATTGTTACATATAAAGTATATAATAAGTTCTGCACATAAATGTGATTTTACTATACATGTTTTTCTCTCTCTTTTATATAACTGTCTGATTTTAAATTCATATCTATTAATATTAATAGATTGAATAATCCAGTAAAGAATAGCAGTCTGTTCAAATACTTGCAATTACATAAAGCTCAAATAGTATTTCTACAGGAAACACATTTACTTAATAAACATGTAAATAAACTTTCATTAAAGCATTATTCTGTTTTAACAGGTTCTGGCTTTAGAGCTAAACGAACAGGCACCCTCATTTTTTTTTATAGAAGAGCTCACCAGTAATGCCTATAAATAAACATGAATGGTGAAGTATCTGACATTGTCCTGTGGGATTCACTAAAAGCTTACTTAAATGAAAGAGTCAGAAGCTGGTACATTAGCAAAACAAGAGAATGTGACAAAGAACTGAATACACTACAGGCCAAAATACACACACTAAAGTTAATTCTAAAACCAAATGACACTATCAGCCAGTCTAAACTTAAAAACTTAAATACAAAATGTTGAAATTCTAAATCATAAAGTTTCAATAAACCTGGAAAAGCAAACTTCAGGCATATTCAGTAACCATTTTAAGCTTGCATAAACTTGCTCTTAGAACAAAGAAATTAATAAACTAAATCATATCAACGAAAGACATATAAATAATAAAAGGAAGAACAGATAAAGGTATTCTTGAGTGTTTTAAAATATTTTATGAAAATATAAAGATTAATACAAATAACCTAGATAATGATAATATAGTTGAAACTTTTCTAAGGGAAATATAAATAATAAACAAATGAACAAATAAAAAACTGACAGACCATTCACTTCAACAGAAATAAAAGATCAAACAAAAAATATATAAAATAATACGGCACCGGGGCTTAGATGGTCTTAGACCAGATGATGCAGTTAAAATATTAGATAAGGTCTACAGAGAAATAAAAACAACTGCTTAAGTCCCCCCATCATGGAAATATATGCTTATATTACCTATTTTAAAACAGGATAAGGATCCTGTAAAGTAATCATCATACAGACCCATTTCACTTTTAAACTTGGACTATAAGATGTTCATGTCTATTTTAGCTAACAAAATTAATCTACTTACACCTAAACTAATTAACAATGATCAAACAGGCTTTATTTTAATAGTAAAGTACAGGATAACATAAGAAGACATACATTAACAGACTATGCAAATAAAAATAAAAAAGAACTTTCTATCATTAGTCTTGAATTAGATAAGGGTTTTGACTCGGTTAATTGGTTGAACCTGTTTAAAACACTTAACTTAAAATGTATAATTTCTCTCCTGAGCTAACTGCATTAATTTCTAACTTATACAACCACTCTTGTTTTTATGTTAAAATTTTCTAATTCCTTTAAATTACAAACAGGCACAAAACAAGGCTGTCCATTATCACCTTTACTTTTTGCATTAGCTACAAAATCCTTTTCTAACGGTATTAGAACCAATAAGAACATTAACAGTATCAAAATAAAAGACTATTTCTAACTAAAGATTCAACTTTTTGCTGATATTTTACTAACAATAGGACATGTAAAAAAATTCATTAGAACATACAATTAGTTCTATAAGTCAGTTTGAAGAAATCTCAAACTTAAGATTTAATCATAATATTAAAAAAATTCATAGAAAAATATTCTAACTTCAACTGGAATAGCAACAAAAATGAAATCTCTCGATATAAAACTATTATGTCTAATAGTAAAGAAATGATACAAAGTTTCAACAGGTTGTTGGTAAAATTTTAAGTTTAGTCACAAATTGGAACAAACTCTTCTTTACAACGGAAAAACAATTATTAGGATAATTATTAAGATGGCAATTCTCCCTAAAATATTGTTTGGCTTACAATCTTTAGTACTATCTCCACCAAAAAATCGATGAAGATAAATAATAGTCTACTTAATTTTTTTGGCATCCTAATAAACCAAGGGTTTCCTTTGAAAGGCACAGAAAATGTAGGGATAATGGTGGAACAGGATTCCCTGATATTCAATTGTATACTATTTCACCAATTGTAAACGTTGTAGTGTTGTAGATAAATTCATCAAAATGGAAACAAATGCACCAAGAAATATTTTTAGTAAATAATAAATATATCACAACCAGTCAAACAAATAGTCCCCAATAGTTTTATCTGGTCTTTAAAATATTTTTGTGCAAATGGAATTACACCCTTTTCTCAAATTCCCTATTTAAATAACAATTTCCTCTTCGCAAAAGTTTACATACTCTAACCATTGTATTAAAGACTTAATACTGTCTAGGTTTCTAATTGCATATACAAATGACTTAGAAACATATCTTCGACAAAATGCTACTACTGAAACAACAAAGTAACAATTTAGTTGCATCAGTTCTTAAATGGTATTGATATATACTGTTGAAAATGTAAGGTCCAAATGCAATCAAGATTCTGAGAATTGGTTAATTCTGAAAATATTTAGAGACTTTGTGAATGCTAACTTCTAAGATGTTTAACCTAAATAAGAAATTATTCCCCAAATTATTGGAATTCTTAATAAATATCAATAATAATGCAATGAAAAATAAATCATACTTGTCACAAATGTATACAATTCTTAATTAGATTTCACATATTTAGACAAATCCTATTGGAATTACTCCTTAAAAATTAATAATGAACACTTCACTGAAGAATACAAGCAGATAATATTAAAATCTACAGATAAAACCACTTGGAAGTTCTTACACAGAGCTTTTTTTCACCCTTAACAAAACTACAATTATGTATTAATCAAATAGAATTAAATGCTGGAGATGTGACTTTGAAATAATACCCAATTGGATGCATATGTTATATGAATGTGAAGTCATCTCTCCTTTTTGGAAAGAAATTAATAATTTCATTCAAGCTCTATGGTTAGACAGATGTAATATTTCTAAATCTTAATTTAATGCTCCGATCCCTGAGATAATTCCAAAAACTCAAGTGCCTCTGCTTTGGTCTATTCTCGGTATAGCCAAAAAATAATTACTAAAAATTAGAAAAGTATGGCAAAAACTGTTTGTAGTAATAAAGATGAGAACTTCTAATATTACACATTCATTATTAAAAACCTGTGTAACTATGCATTCACGAGTAAGTATACTAAACATTTTATTTTTTTATCTGAGAAAATCTGTTTCCAAGCTGTTTTGATGAATATAGTTCTACAAATATCTTTGTGTAGGTATCGCAATGCATTAGGTAATATGAACACCGACTGGAAACTGGCTGATGATTTATAAGGGTCATGCTGCTAATTTTCTCAATACAAGAATGGCTACAATGTCTTCACATCAGAGTACGCTAGCTTGCTAAAAAAAACCTCAAGATGTATCCTCGACTACATTGGATAAAAACTTGTCAAATCAGGGATGAAGGTCAGATATCCATCAAAACATCAAAGTTTGTCTTGAACAAGGCAAACATGTTGTATCGTTTAATATGGAGTGGCAACTTGCTTCAGAGATGGATGAATCACTAAGGTAATATCCCTCCAATGTGATTTATTTCTAAGCTGGTAGAGGATGAAGCCCTTAGTATGGCTGCCTGTGTAATCATTCTTTCTGTGAAGAGATAAAACATCCACTAGGGTGGGGTCTTTGATGACACAAAATGCCAGGTATAGATTTGCATGCAGACAGAACACAGGGATAGGGCTAACAGCTTGTCTAGACAGCTAAGGGGTTTTATGTATATAATCTTTTTCATCATGAGCCTTTAGGGCCTTTTTGCTTGCAAGATGCATCTACCTAGGTACATGTCAACAGAGGCACAGTACTCAAAAACATGTCTAATTAGGGCAGAGAAAGTACAGTTTTGTACCTACCATAAATGTAGATGTTAGAGTGTTCACACTGCTGCAGTCATTACACTTGGGTTATCCTGTCGTCAGGCAGTCCCGCAGTCGGCCCGAGTTCCAAAGTCTCGGTCCGGCGTCTGTTGCCGTCACTTCTTCCCTGATGTCAGTGCGCCAGGGGTATATAAGATGCATCCAACGCCATTTTCTTCAGTTGTTTCTTGCCCCAGATGTCAGGTGCCCCCAAGTAGGTAGGCAATACATATTGCTAATCAAAAATATACAATAAAAACAATACCTTCAGTTACCAGCAAATACACCCCAAAGGTTGTATAGGATAGAAAGGTATAGATAGGTCCAGCTAGTTCAGAGGGGATGGAGGGAGGGTAACCTGGACTGCAGCAGTGTGAACACTCGAACATCTACATTTATGGTAGGTACAAAACTGTACTATGTTCATCGTGTTACACTGCTGCAGTCATTACACTTGGGTAGAATCCCAAAGCTGAGGTTGGGTGGCTGGTCTATAAAGAGTTAGGATTGGCTATGAGGCCCTGCAGAACTGCAGTGGCAAATCCTGCTCTGGATTTAGAGTAAAGAGGCAGATGGTAATGCTTGGTAAAGGAGTGCACTGAACTCCAAGTAGCAGCCTCCAAAATTTCCTTGGTAGGTACTCCTCTGAGAAAGGCTGTTGAAGTGGCTGTTGCTCTGGTGGAATGTGGCCTAATGTTATTTGGGACTGATTTTCCATGCTGTGTGTAGCAGTACTGAATACAGTGTCCTATCCATTTGGATATAGTCTGCTTTGAGATAGCCTTGCCCTGTGATCCTGCAGCATATGCTACAAACAGTTGCTCAGTTTTCCTGAAAGGCTTTGTTTTGTCCAAGTAGAAGCGTAGCTGCCTGTGCATGTCCAAAGAATGCAGAAGTTTCTCCCCTTTATTCTGGGGGTTTGGATAAAACGTTGGCAAATGGATGGTTTGGTTGAGAGCCACACTAGATACCACCTTTGACATAAAGGTAGGGTTTGTCCTTAAAGATACCCTGTCCTGATGAAAAATTATAAAAGGTTCCACTGCCATTAATGCCTGTAGCTCTGAGACTCATCATGCTGAAGTTACTGCCAGGAGCAGAGCTGTTTTCCATGATAAAAATTTTAGATCAGCTGTATTGGCTGGCTCAAAAGGTGGTAGGGTCAGTTTTTCCAAAAACGAAATTGAGGTCCCAAGTTGGTGTTGGTGCTCTCCAGGGCGGTCTTATGTTTTTAGCCCCTCTGAGGTACTGCTTTAGCAAGGGATGAGAGAATAAAGGAGGATCCGTGTTGTAATGTGCTGAAATGGCAGAGGCGTGGATCTTAATTGATGAGAAGGATAGGCCTCTGTCCAGGATCTCAGTTAAGTATTGTAAAATCTGAGGAATGTTTGGAACAAGAGGGTCAAGGCTTTGAGCCTTGTTCCAGGCGCAGAATCTTTTCCATTTTTCTGAGTAAGCTTTCCTGGTGCTAGGCCTCCTGGCTTCCAAAATGACATCCATAACAGCTTTAGAGAGAGGTGTTGCCTGTTTGACTAATGTAGCTGCCATGCAGCCAGGTTTAGGGTTTTGAGCTGACCATGCAGGATCTGATTGTTTTGTTGAGTGGCCAGTCTGGAGCAATTAGGATCATCTGGTTTATCTTGTCTGGCTTTTAGGAGTACCTTTGAAAGGAGAGGCAGTGGCGGGAAAGAATAAACTTTTAGGTTTTTCCAGCTGAACAGAAGAGCATCCACTTTCCATGCTTGTTTGTGATAAGTCCTTGTGCAGAATTTTTGTAGTTGGCAATTCAGTGGGGAGGCAAAAAGATCTATGTCTGGGCATCCCCACTTTTGCGTTACCATGATGAAGATTTGTGGATTCAATTTCCATTCGTGAGGATCCATGATATTTCTGCTTATATCATCTGTCAGAGTATTTTTCTTTCCTGGCAGGAATTGTGCTTGCAGGTGGGCTTGGTACGCTAGAGCTGTGTTCCACAAGGTCATGGCTTGCCTGCATAGGGGATAAGAATGAATGCCCCCTTGCTTGTTTATGTACCACATTACTGTGGTGTTGTCTGTCTTTAGTAGTAATTGTCCTGGATGTAGAAGGTCCTTGAAAGCTGTTAGGGCATTTTGAACAGCCAACATCTCTTTTTGATTGATGTGAAGATGCATCTGGTCTGTGGTCCACTTGCCTTGAATGCATTTTCCTGCCATGTGTGCTCCCTAGGCATAATCTGAAGCATCTGTTAGAGTTTGCCTGGCTGTGGGTTGGGTAAAAGGCTGACCCTTGTTTAGGTGACATGCCTGTGCCCACCATCGAAACTCCTGTTGTAGGCAGGGAATCATTGGTATTACTGCTTCTAAACTGTGAGAGTGTTGAGTCGAAACACTTTTCAGGTACCATTGTAATTTCCTCATATGCAGTCTGGCATATGGGATTAGTAGTATGCAGGATGCCATGAATCACAGGGCCTGCAGAATTTTTCTTGCAGGGAGATGGGACTTTTTTGTCAGCAATTGAAAATATTGAGTTAGTTGAACTTGTTTGTCTGGCGTGAGGTAAGCCATCTGGGCCGTTGTATTTAAGCTGGCATCCAGGAATATAATCTGTTGCGAGGGCACTAGTTTTGACTTCTTTTCATTTACTGTGTACCCTAGAGAAATTAGCAACCTTTTTACAAATGCCAGATGCTGTAGAAGAATGTCCTTTATCTCTGCTTGAATGAGGCAGTCGTCCAGGTATGGATATATTTGAATTCCTTTTTGTCTGCAAAATGCAATTACTGGTGCCAGGCACTTTGTGAAGACCCTGGGCGCAGTAGATAAGCCAAAGGGCAGTGCAGAGAATTGGTAGTGCATTGTACCAGCTTTGAATCTGAGGTATCTTCTGCAATTTTGTCTGATAGGGGCATGCAGGTATGCCTCTTTGAGGTCCAGAGTAACAAGCCAAGCCTTCCTGCCCAGCATGGGTAGAAGCTGCTGTAATGTCAACATTTTGAATTTCGGAATATCCAGGTAAGTATTCAGAATTGAGAGGTCTAGTATGGGCCTCCAGGCCTTGTCCTTTCTGGGGACCAGGAAGAGTATTGTGTAAAATCCTTGTCCTTGTTCCTGTTGTGGTACTTTTTGAATAGCTCTCATGTTCATGAGGGCTGAAATTTGTTTTTGTGCCTCTGGCCATTGATTTTGTGGCAGGTCTGGCATTCCTTTTAGCCTTGGTAAAGTATGAAAGTGGAATCTGTAACCTTGAGACACAATATTCAGGACCCTTTTGTCCTGGGTGACTGTTTGCCAGTTTTGAGAAAAAAGTGCTAGTTTTCCCCCTAAGGGTGCTTCCAAAAGGGACGTGCTTGGCGTACGAAGGGGAAAGTCATTGTGACGGTTTCCTTTAAGGTTGAGACTTGTCCTCACCACCTTTTGGGGTTGAGGTGCCCCACTGTCGTTGTCTGTTTGAGCCTTGGGGTTGAGATCTACCTCTTGGGCGTCCGTATCTGCCTCTCTGTGGCCTGTCTGACACTGGAAAGGACCAATACTTTGTTGGCCAATTTCTGCTAAACCGAGTTGGCTGTATCTGTAAGAAATCCTTGACAGTTTGCATAGATTTAGCTTTATCCTCCATTTTCTTTAACACCTCTTCTGCCTCAACACCAAACAAAGTATCATGCTGTAAAGGAGCATCCAATTATTTTGCCTTAACATGATCAGGTAAACTTTGTTCTTTTAACCAAGCATGTCTTTGAATCACAGAACCTGTAACAGTGGCTCTACAAGTGGCCTCTAAAGAATCAAAACCATATTGCAGAGTATGTTTTCCCACCTGTTCAACTCCATGCAATAAATCCTGCATTTCTTTACAATCAGAAGCTTCTGAGCTTGCAAGCATTTGCTGTTTTAACTAAGCCATTAAATATTGTTGGTACTTAAGCATGTGAAACTGGCAATTTAAAGCTCTTACTGCTAAAGTTGCAGAAGTGTATACTTTCTTCCCCCATCTAACCAAAGCTCTGAAATCTCTGTCCGAGGGTACTGGATTTTTTGCAATGGAGGCCTTAATCCCTTTTGGACCCTGGGAAATAGTTTCTAGATCAGCAGAATGTTTTTTGTAAAGAAACTTGTGAGAGTCATGGACTCTATAATACCTATCTGGCTTGGCTGGAGCAGGGGGCAAAGTGTCTGGAGATAAACTGGATTCACAGAATACATCATCCACAATATCTAGCACTGGCGGAATAGCCAGGGGCCTGTGTTGAGGCAATAAGAGGAAATTGTGAGCCTTTTCTTGGATTCTGAGTAATCCTGGCTTTCCCGATGAAAATGCTCACTCATGGTATGTAAAGTTTCCCCAAAAGTATAATCCTCAGGAGGAGAGGCCGAAGGGATATATTCTTCAGCATCAGAGTCCTCATAGGGGGGTAGAGAGTATCCCTGGTCTGAAGAGGAATCAGAGGAAATGGAAACCTGATCAGAGGAGACATAGTCTGTATCCTGCCTAGGCCTTTTCTCAGGAGGGGGATGGGAACCCCTGATTAGAGTAATGAGGTCTTCGGCCATTTTAAGCATCTGTTTCTTAGGCATGGAGGACTGTCCAGGAGAATGCTGTACGTGTTTCTTTATCTTTAATGGTACCTTTGTCTTGGCTGTTGTTTTAATGGTAAGTTGTGAAGGTCTGAAAACACCCTCAGAAGCCGATGCCTGCTCAGCGGCTCCGGACCCATCTGAGCGATTAGTTTCCATAGGCCCAATACCTTGAGTTTCCAGAGGCTTAGATGCCTCCACGTGGGAGTCAGAAGTGGCCTGTGGCTCTGAGGTAGCAGGTGTCAGGGGCTGCGAAAGCGCCTCACTGAGAACCGGCGACTGGCCTAGACGAGGTTTCGTCGTCAGTTTTGGACCTCGGATGCCTGTCTTTATCCTTGTCTTTGCATTTTTTCAGTATTGAGGTCGTCGGCTGATCCGATGGCATCGTATAATTGAACCTTCGGCCAAAGTAGTGCAAAGCAAAATCAAAACGTCTTTTTATAGTGCGTTTGTTAAATCTAGCACAAAACCGACAACTAGTGATGTCGTGATCAGGGCCTAGGCATGGAATACAGTAAGAGTGGAATGGAGGTCCTTATGAGGTATTTGCTTCCCACAAGAAATACAATTAACTTTTTCTGACATCGGTCTGAGGCAAGGAAAAAGTTTCCCCAATGGGGTACTTAGCTTTATTGAAGACTTCGGATCTGAAATTCGACTTTGAAAATCTCAGGAGTCGGCCGACCGGCACTTGCAAACTGCTTCTGCTTCAGGCACCGCGCGGCAAGAAAGACTGAAGAAAATGGCGTCGGATGCATCTTATATACCCCTGGCGCACTGACGTCAGGGAAGAAGCGATGGCAACCGACGCCAGACCAAGACTTTGGAACTCGGGCCGACTGTGGGACCGCCTGACGGCAAGATAACCCAAGTGTAATGACTGCAGCAGTGTAACACGATGAACATCAAAGAAACAATAACATCTTTTGACCTTTGACTATCTTTTTATCTGCTCTTCACAATATCACAGAGATTGAAATGATGGCTGACACCTTCAGTGATATCTTTCTATTTTTGCATTTGCGATGCCATGGCATCAAAAAACAATGACATTGACTCCACAACTGACAAATTTTATCCAGTGCACTTCAGTAATATAAATTGATTTACAAGGATCATGCTGCTAAATGCTAGGAGCTTAAATCAAAAACTGCACTCCCTGGAAGCACTTGAATCACTAGAAGATGTAGATGTCTGAAGTCACAGAAATCTGGTACAAGGCCTCAGAGTACCCCAGCCTTGCAAGGCTACAATGTTTCCACACCTTTAGACTGCAAAATGAACATGTGAAAATCAAAGTAGTCGGTATTTCCATATATATTGGAGACAAATTCACCTCCCTTCTAAGTAGACTGGAAAATTACATGAAGTTACTCCAGGTCCAGGTTACATTGGGTAAGACTCCCATTCAAGTCACAGCCAGTTATAAATCCCCCTCCATGGATCACAATGCCCATGAAGCCTACCTGACCAAACTGGAGACAATCCAAAATTACCAAACACACTTGTTATGGGGGATTCCAATTATCCCACCATCAACTGGGAAACCTACACTAGCCCTAACTCTCTAGTGCAAAAGTTCCTTGACTTTGTTAATTCAAATGCTCTGGAACAAATTGTCCATAGCCTAACACGGAGTATAAACATTCTGGATCTGGTGGTCCTCACCAACATGTCAAACAGATGCACTGCCATAACTGTCAGAACCTCATTAGTTAAAACTGAACACAAATTAGTCACCTTCGAACTGGCACTAACACCAGAACTCACAAAGGGTGAACTCAGATTAAAAACCTTCAACAAGGCAAACTATACCCTCCTAGGTGAAGGTATAAATGCATTCCAAGCTCCA
This sequence comes from Protopterus annectens, assembly GCF_019279795.1. Lineage (NCBI taxonomy): Eukaryota > Metazoa > Chordata > Ceratodontiformes > Protopteridae > Protopterus > Protopterus annectens. The sequence continues at coordinate 248,270,481 of NC_056749.1, forward strand.
CTCCACTGGAAGTGGTAACTACACCGAAGCTTGCATTAAAGCCCTGTACAATCACTTGCATAAGTGTATAAACTTGGCCGTACCACAAAGAATAAAAGCCGGTGCCCCAAGTAAAAACAAGCTGCCATGATGGACATCCAGCATCAACAAACTTTAGAATAAACGCAAAAATTTGCTGCCCAAGAAAACAAATGCAAGGCCTCAACTATAGAAAAGCACCCTCCTCAGTCTCAAGAGGCAAATAAGACAACTTGTCAAATTCTCCATGGGCTCCTTTGGCAGAAACTTAGCAAGTACAGCCAAGGATAACCTTAAGGCCTTTTACAGCTATGTACGTAACCTAAAAGGTAGGATGCAAGCATGTGCAGAACTAGTGGCAAATGGTATCGAGCACACTGACCCCACAGAAATAGCAAACCTGCTAGCGAACAGGTTTGGTGAAAATTTCATTCCCTTATCCCCTCCTAACTTACAACAAACCTTCCACCAACCCCCCACCCTACATATCTGAAGAGCAGGTCCTCAAGGCCTTGTCGAGGGCAAAAAACACAGCCTCTATGGGACCAGAAGACATCCCAAGCGGTCTTCTAAAGAGGCTAAAACGTGAACTAGCATCACCACTAAGTGCTCTTTGCAATCATAGTCTAACCACAGGCTTTGTTCCTGTGGAATGGAGAACAGTAGTTATTCCCCTCCACAAAGGTGGCCTAGAAACAGACTGGGGGAAATTACAGACCCATAAGCCTGACCAGCCTCATCTGTAAGGCCATGGAACGTATCATTACGGACCTCATAAATAAAGACATAGCTGACCTCCAAACCCTGGATTCTACCCAATTTGGTTTTGTGAAGGGCAGTTCCTTTCTGTTAAACCTGGTGGATTTCTTTGAAAATGTGACCAAGGCCAATGACAAGGGCCAAATCTGTGCACACAGCATACCTTGACCTGGTAAAGGCTTTCGATAGGAGGGTGGCCTAATGGTTAAGGTGTTTGCCTTACAAGCACAAGGTGCAGGGTTTGAGTCTCACAAGGGATAACTGGCTAGGTTTAAAATGGCTCGCAAGGGCAGTTAGCTTAGTACTAACCTATGATACATTCCCACATTTAGGCATTAACGATAAACTTAGCAAACTGAATGTAAACCCCTTTATTGTAAGAGGAGTTTTATAAGTGGCTCAGAATCCGGACACACATTATCAAAGAGGGTGACTCCACATCAACCGGCAGACCTGTCACCAATGTGGTGCCACAGGGGTCAGTGCTGGGCCCCATGTTGTTTGGTATATACTTCTCAGAAGTTCAGGTCAATGCTATGGGGTTGTCGCTGACCAAGTTTGCATTCTGCAAACTAGATGCAATCATCGAATCTCCAAATGATGTCATACTCCAGGGGCCTCACGCAGACCTTTGACTAGTGTATTAGTCACAGGTCTCAGACTGAATGCAAAGAAATGCAACATCATTCACTTCGGCACAAACAATGTACCCTCACACTATCAAATCAACAAATACCCTAAGTTCCCATGAAGTGGTGGGATCACAAGTTGACTGCAACCTTAACTTTGACTACCATGTGTCTACTGCACTAAGGAAAGCTTTCTAAGTAGTACACTTAATTAGTAAAGGGATCACCTCATAGGTTGGTACTAGGCTATCGGCCTTGGGGCCTATACAGGCCCAGCCAAAAAGGTATCCTGGCTTTTGCCACCCAAGAAAATTATTTTCCTGTGCCACTGTCGAGCAGAGCCACAGAGGTGATCCCCAGGGTGAATTTCCTATTTCCCACCCAATCATCAAGATTTTTCTTGAAGAGTGCTAATGAGGAGCTTTGTTTGATATAGATAAGTAGTTTATTCCAGAGTATGGGAAGTCTCTGGGACAGGAATCTATCCCTCCGGCATGTTCTGTTTATTGTGGTGACAAAGTCTAGGTCCCTAGAGCGTGTAGCTCGGAGGGATTGGGGTTTCTTTAAGTGGAGCATGTCCAACAGCTCTGGGTTTGACATAGCTTTGTATGTTAGGCAGAGATCACCTCTGAGTAGGCAATATGCGATGGAGTAAAACTGGAGTTTTTTGAGACGGTCTGCGTAGGGCATCTGTTTGAGGTCGGTAATCCTCTTTGTGAGGTAGTTCTGAGGCCTTTCCAGTTGTTGTAGATGTCTTGTGAGGTACATACCAAAAGGGGCGTTGTACTCTATAATGGGTCTAATGAGTGATGAGTAGAGGAGAACAATTACCTCTTTTTTTCTGGATGAGAAACCTTTTGTGATGAGGTGTGCCACGTAGAAGGATTTCCTGACTACTGTGGCGATGTGATTATCAAAGGAGAGACTACTGTCCACCTGTGTCCCAAGGTCTCATCATACTTTCGGTGTTAAGTACACTACCGCCTATGTTGTCGTTCATGGGTACAGAGTTTTTACCAAAGGGGATGGCAATGCACTTTTTGGCATTGAGCTTGAGACCATGGCTTTGACATCTGTCTCAGTGAGGCCCTTTTGTAGGATGTCCACATCGTTAGGAGTTTTGAGAGCAAAAGAAGTTATAACCCTCTATAACTTGGCACTTATCCTGCCCATAACAGAGTATAATGCTCCGTTCGGCAAACACCATACTAAACACCAGCAGCAAATTAGAGAGACCTCAGACATTTCTAACAAAGAAGATCAAAGGGCTCCAGCATGTGCCTTACACGGAACAACCAAAGTACTGGTCACTATACTCCGTATCATATAGACTTCTTAGGGGAGACTTATATCTGGCCTACAGAGCAATCCACAACCCAAATCTAATGAACTTGCTGCATATAGTACAGTTGTGTACCTACCATAAATGTAGCCGTTCAAGTGTATTCACTGTTGCAGTCATTACAATAGGGTTATCCTGCTGGCAGGCTACCCACAGTCGGCCTGAATTCCAAAGTCCTGGTCCAGCATCGGTTGCTGTCGCCTCCTCCCTGATGTCAGTGCTCCAGGGGTATAAAAGATGCAGCCGACGCCATTTTCTTCAGTTTTTTTTGCCCCAGATGTCAGTTGCCCCCAAAAGGGTAGGCTAATTTATGCCAATAAACATGCATGCAGTAAAGTAAAACTCTACCTTCATCTATAAGCAAATACACCACATAGGTTGTATAGAATAGAGAAGTACAGATAAGGCCCAGCAAAGGAAAGGGGGATGGTGGGTGGGTAACCTGGACTGCAACAGTGAATACACTTGAACATCTACATTTATGGTAGGTACACAACTGTACTATGGTTCATCGTGTTTCACTGTTGCAGTCATTACAATTGGGTAGAACCCCAAAGCTAAGGTTGGGCGGCTGGGGCTAAATAGGATTAGGACAGGTTATGAGGCCCTGCAGAACTGCAGTGGCAAAGCCTGCTCTAGATTTAGAGTAGAGAGGTAAGTGATAGTGTTTTGTAAAAGTATGTACTGAACTCCAAGTTGCACTGATTTGCCATGTTGTGAATAGCAGAAACGAATGCAGTGGCCTATCCATTTTGAAATAGTCTGCTTTGAGATAGCCCTTCCTTGTGATCCTGCAGCATATGCCCCTAGAAGTTGCTCAGTCTGTCTGAAAGCTTTGGTTCTGTCCAAGTAGAAGCAGAGCTACCTGTGAATGTCCAAAGAATGCAGAATTCTCACCCTTATTCTGTGGGTTTGGATAAAAGGTAGGCAAATGAATTGTTTGATTCAGGGCCACACTTGACACTACCTTAGGCATAAATGTCGGGTTTGTCCTCAAAGAAACCCTGTCCTGATGGAAAATGATAAAGGGTTCCACAGCCATGAGTACCTGTAACTCTGAGACTCGTCTTGCAGAGGTTATTGCTACGAGCAGAGCTGTTTTCCAAGATAAGAATTTTATATCAGCTGTAGAGGCTGGCTCAAAAGGAGGCAGTGTGAGTTTTTCCAGGACATAATTTAGGTCCCATGCAGGTATTGGCGCTCTCCTTGGAGGTCTTATGTTTTTGGCCCCTCTGAGGTACTGCCTTAGTAATGGATGAGAAAATAGAGGTGGTTCAGTATTGTAGTGAGATGAAATGGAAGAGGCATGAATCTTAATTGAGGAAAAGGATAGGCCTTTGTCCAGCATCTCAGTTAAGTATTGTAAAATCTGAGGAATATTTGGTACACTCATGTCAATTCCTTGTGCCTGGTTCCAAGCACAGAATCTCTTCCACTTTTCTGCATAAGATTTTCTGGTGCTAGGCCTCCTGGCCTCTAAAATAACATCCATCACTGCTTTAGACAGAGGCGTGTTTTGAATGGTTACATTATCCGCAATGCTGCCAGGTTTAAGGTCCTGAGATGGCTGTGCAGGATCTGACTGTTTTGTTGGGTAAATAAGTGAGGAATTTGAGGCAATGTCCAGGCTGGGCATTGAGACAAGCTCTTTAGGGATTGGGTACCAGTGCTGGCAGGGCCAGTCTGGGGCAATCAGTATCATTTTTGGCTTCTCTTGTCTGACCTTTAGTAGTACCTTGGGGAGGAGAGGCAGTGGGAGAAAGGCATATACTGTTAAGTTTTTCCAACTGAAAGATAGAGCATCCACTTTCCATGCTAGCTTGTGATAAGTCCTTGTGCAGAATTTCTGCAGTTGGCAGTTGTGAGGCGAGGCAAATAGGTCTATGTCCGGGCATCCCCAGTTCTTTTTATCATGCTGAAGACTTGTGGATCCAATTTCCACTCGTGGGGATCCATTAGGTTTCTGCTTAGTTCGTCTGCCAGGGAATTTAGCCTTCATGGCAGGTATTGTGCTTGCAGATGTACTTGATAAGTCAATTCTGTGTCCCACAAAGCCATGGCTAGTCTGCAGAGGGGGTAGGAATGTGTGCCTCCCTGCTTGTTTATGTACCATATGACTGTAGTATTGTCCGTCTTTATCAATAGTTTTCCTGGATGAAGTAGATCCTTGAAGGCTGTCAGGGCATTTTGAACAGCTAGCATCTCTTTTTGATTGATACGTAGATGCTTTTGGCTTGCGGACCATGTGCCCTGAATACATAGGTTCATAGGTTTATACTAGGCTATCTGCCCTAAGGCATTTATAAGCCTAGCCCAAAGTTTTGTGGCTTACGCCACCCCTTATGTTAAAAAATACTGTGCCCATTAGTTTGTTGTGCCTCTGTCCAGCAGTGACACAGAGATGATTCCCGGGGTAAACCTACGATCTCCCATCCACCGGTCAAGATTTCTCTTGAACAGAGCCAGCGAGGTGCTCTGCCTCACATGGACTGGGATTTTATTCCACAGCATAGGGAGTCTCTGGGTGACAAATCTATCCCTCCAGCATGTCCTATTTATATCCGTGCTAAGGTTTAAGTCACTTGCTCTAGTGGATCTGGTAGATTTGGATTTTTGAGGTGGAGCATGTCCATTAATTCCGGGTTGGACATGGCCTTGTATGTCAGGCACAGGTCACCTCTGAGCAGGCGGTATGCGACTGAATAGAGCTGGAGTTTCTTCAGTCTGGCAGCATATGACAGATTTTGGAGTCCCTTTATCCTTTTGGTGAGGAACTTTTGGGGTCTCTCCAATTGCTGCAGGTGTCGGGTGAGATACATCCCGAATGGGGCATTGTACTCTATCATTGGTCTGATAAGTGAAGAGTACAGGGAACAATGACCTCACTTGATCTGGATGTAAATCCCTTCATGATCAGGTGGGCAATGTAGAAGGTCTTTCTAACCACTTTAGCAATGTGAGTGTCAAAGAAAGGCCACTGTCAACCTGGGTCCCCAGGTCCCTGATAACCTCTTCTGTGCTTAATGGATTGCCACCTATATGGTAGCTTGGGGTTACCTTGTTTTTCCCGAAGGTATGACTATACATTTTTTGGCATTTAACTTCAGGCCATGGCTCTGGCACCAGTTATCAGTTTCCGTGAGACCCCTCTGAAGGATATCTGTGTCCGATGTACTTTCCACTATGGCCCAGTTTGCAGTCATCTGCAAATTTTGTCAGCCATAGTCCTCCTATGTTTGCCTGTACTTCTGAGAAGTAGATGCCGAACAACAGGGGCCAAGGACTGAGCCCTGTGGGACCCCACTTGTGACCGGCTTGAGTCTGACATGGCGCCAGCAACTCTAACCCTGTGGGTTCTGTCCTTTAGCCAGTTTGCAATCCATCTTGTGACATATGGGTTTACATTTAAGCTGGTAAGTTTCTCTATAATACCCGAGTGGGGTATTGTGTTGAAAGCTTTTGCAAGGTCAAGGTAGGCTGTATGGACTGCCTTTCCCTCATCAATGGCCTTGGTGACCGTTTCGAAGAAGTCGACCAAGTTCAAAAGGCATGATCTGCCCTTGACAAAGCCAAACTGGGTCGGGACCAATGTCTGCAAGTCCCCTATGTCTTTGTTTATGAGTTCCATTATGATCCTCTCCATAGCTTTGCAGACCAGGCTTGTTAAGCTTATGGGGCGGTAATTTCCAGGGTCCGTAGAGGTACCGCCTTTGTGGAGTGGGACCACAGTTGCCGTAAGCCACTCCTTGGGCACGTATCCTGTGGTAAGGCTAAGATTAAACAGCTGCCTTATATGCGGATTTAGTTCCTCGTTGAGTTCGTGTAGCACACAGCCGGGGACACCATCCGGTCCCATCTTCCTGCCATATGGGCCCCCAAAGCATAATCTGATGCATCAGTTGTTAATGTCTGCCTGGCTGTGGGTAAAGTGAAAGGCTGTCCCTTGTTGTGGTGATAGGCCTCTGCCCACCATCGAAACTCCTGTTGCAGGCAGGGAATGAGGGTAATTATTGTTTCCAGGCTGTGGCAATGTTGAGCCCAAACACTTTTTAGATACCATTGTAGTTTCCTCATATACAGTCTTGCATATGGAATTAGCAGAATGCAGGATGCCATGAAGCCCAAAGCCTGCATATTTTTTCTTGCAGATAACTGGGTCTTTGTTGCCAACATTTTGAAATACGTAGTCAGTTGTCTTTGTCTGGCGTGAGATAAGCCATCTGGGCAGTTGTATTTAAGCTTTCACCCAGGAATATTATCTCTTGTGAGGGTACTAGTTTTGATGTCTTTTTGTTTAATGTGTACCCTAGGCATGTTAGTAATCTTTTTACAAACGCCATATGCTGTAGTAAAATGTCCTTGTTCTCTGCTTGAATAAGGCAATCGTCCAAGTAAGGATAAATTTGTATTCCTCTTTTTCTGAAAAATGCAATTACTGGTGCCAGGCATTTTGTGAAGACCCTGGGCGCAGCAGATAAGCCAAAGGAAGGACAGTGCAGAGAATTGGTAGTGCATTCAGCCAGCTATAAATCTGAGGTATCTTCTGCATGAATGTCGGATTGGGACATGTAGGTATGCCTCTTTTAGGTCTAAAGTCACAAGCCATGTCTTCTTGGCCAGCATGGGCAGAAGCTGCTGCAGAGTCAACATTTTGAATTTTGAAATATCCAGAAATGTGTTTAGAATAGACAGGTCCAGTATTGGTCTCCATGCATTGTCCTTTCTGGGCACTAAGAAGAGTCTTGAGTAAAATCCTAGTCCCTGCTCTTGCTGTGGCACTCGCTGAATGGCCCTCATGTCCATGAGGGCTGAAACTTGTTTTTGAGCCTCTGCCCATTGTTTGTGTGGCAGGTCTGGCATTCTGTTTGCCCTTGGCAGGGTGCGAAAATGGAACCTGTAGCCTTGAGAAACTATATTCAGGACCCATTTGCCCTGGGAGATCATGTGCCAATTTTGTGAAAAAAGTGCTAGTTTTCCCCCTAAAGGGGCTGCCAGAAGATAAGTGCTTGGTGCTGGCAGGGGAAAGTCATTGAGACTGTTTCCTGTATGGCTGTGATTTATCTTCTCTGCTTTTGGAGGTAAAAGCACCCCATTGTTTAGACCTGTATGAGCGCTGGGGCTGGGATCTGCCTCTGGGGCGTCTGTATCTGCCTCTTTGTGGCCTGTCTGACACTGGAAAGGACCAATTTTTTGCAGGCCAGTTCCTGTTAAATCTGGGAGGTTGTGCCTGTAAGAAATCCTTGACTGTTTGCATAGATTTAGCTTTGTCCTCCATTTTCTTCAACACCTCTTCTGCTTTAACACCAAACAAGGTATCATGCTGTAATGGAGCATCTAATTTTTCTTTAACATGATCAGGCAAATTCTGGTCCTTTAACCAAGCATGCCTCCTAATGACAGAACCCATAACAGCGGCCCTGCAGGAGGCCTCCAGAGAATCTAAACCACATTGCAAAGCATGCTTTCCCACTTGTTCAGCTGCATGCAATAAATCCTGCATTTCTTTGTTTTCTGCACATTCAGAATTTGTCAACGTTTTTTGTTTTAGTAGTGACATAAGATATTGTTGATATTTATGCATATGAAACTGACAATTTAAGGCCCTTACAGCCAAGGTAGCACAAGTGTAAATCTCCCCCCCCATCTGTCCAGGGCCCTTGAATCCCTATCAGAGTGGATAGAGTTTTTTGCAGTGGATGCCTTGTCCCCTTTGGGACCCCGAGATATAGTTTCTGGGTCAGCAGCAGGGTTTTTATAAGAAATTTATGTAAATCAGGAACCCTGTAGTATCTGTCCGGCTTAACAGGAGCTGGTGGTAAAGAGTCAGGAGTGAGACTGGACTCTATAAATACATCATCTACAATGTCTAAAACAGGAGGAATAGCAAGGGGCCTGTGCTGAGGTAGTAAAAGAAAATCTCTGAGGCTTTTCTTAGATTCAGAGTAATCTTGGCTCTCCCAATGAAAATGCTCCCTCATAGTATGCAGGGTCTCCCCAAAAGAATAATCTTCAGGAGGAGAGGCTGAAGGGATAGATTCTTCAGCATCAGAATCCTCATCAGGAGGAAGAGAGTATCCCTGTTCAGAATATGAATCAGAGGAAATGGAAACCTGATCTGAAGATTCATATTCTGTCTCTTGCCTAGGTCTCTTATCTGGAGGGGGATGGGAACCCCTGATCAAAGTAATTAGGTCTTTGGCCATTTTAAGCATCTGTTTTTTAGGGATGGAGGCCTGTCCAGGGGAATGCTGTACTTGTTTCTTTGTCTTTAGAGGTGCTTTAGTCTTTGCCTTTGAAGCTGAAGTCGTTTTACATATAACTGTGTAGGCCTGAAAACACCCTCAGAAACCGATGCCTGCTCAGTGGCTCCGGACCCATCTGAGGGAATAGTTTCCGAGGGTCCAATACCTTGAGTTTCCAGTGAGATTGTCGGCTCCACGTGGGAGTCAGAAGCGGCCTGTGGCTCTGAGGTAGTGGGCGTCAAGGGGCTGCGAAAGCGCCTCACTGAGAACCGGCGACTGGCCTAGCCGAAGCCTCGTCGTCGGTTTTGGACCTCGGATGCCTGCCCTTTTCTTTGTCTTTGCGTTTTTTATAAATTCCGGTAGTCGGCTGTTCCGATGGCATTATATATTTAAATCTTCTGCCAAAATAATGAAATGCAAAATCGTACCAACGCTTAATAGTGGGTTGGATTCTAGCACAAAACCGACAACTAGCAACGTCGTGGTCAGGGTCTAGGCAAGGAATATAGCAAGGATGAAAATCCTTATGAGGTATTTGCTTCCCACAAGAAATGCAATTATTAACTTTTTCTGACATTGGTCTGGAGCAAGAAAAAAGTTTCCCCAATGGGGTACTTAGCTTTAATGAAGACTTCGGATCTGAAATTCGAACTTGAAAATCTCAGGAGTTGGCCGACCAGCACTTGCAAACTGCTTCTGCTAAGGGCACCGCATGGCAAGAAAGACTGAAGAAAATGGCGTCGGCCGCATCTTTTATACCCCTGGCGCACTGACGTCAGGGAGGAGGCGACAGCAACCGATGCCGGACCAGGACTTTGGAATTCAGGCCGACTGCGGGTAGCCTGCCAGCAGGATAACCCTATTGTAATGACTGCAACAGTGAAACACGATGAACATCTGTAAATCTAAAGGGACTACGGCTACTCATTCCAGGGACTTGTATATGGCCTGCAACTTAAATAGGACATGCTGGAGGGACAGATTTATCTCACAGCGACTGCTGCGTCTTTGGAACAGGCTACAAATTCATGTGAAACAGAGCACCTCTATGACACTGTTCAACAGGAACCTGGATGAGTGGATGGGGCACTGTAGATTTGTACTGGGGATTAAGCCCACAATCCTCTTGGACATGGGCAGTCATCACTAAATTCAATCTTGGATATTAACTAGCATTTTGATGATATTACACATTGGGATGAAATGGCTAGGCTTAAAATGACCTCTGGGTCAATAGCCTATTAATCTCCTATGATCTAATGATCCTATTACAGTCTCCAGAGCAACAAAGTCCGAGACACTATCAGTTTCCATCTGAGTTGTTGCTTTTCATTTCCCTTCACCCTGTGGGAATACATATCTGGTACGGATCTGACTCCGCCGCATTTTCCAGCATCGGATCCAAGATCCAATTTCCTCCCCTACCCATAATGCCCCTGTCCCCTGTTTGCTGCAGACAGTAGCACCCCCACCCAACCATACACCTAGCACACGGGAGTCTATGCCCAGAAGGAGCAGAAAGGAGCCAATCATCCAGGCAGGAGAAGACCTGGAACCCCTGCAGCCGTAGGTGAGCAGCCACCACTGCCATCACTTAGGTAAACACCCTGGGGGCAGTGGTGAGATCAAAGGGGAGCTCTCTGAAATGATAATGACTGGCTCCCAGCTGGAAGCAGAGGAACCACCGAGAGTGCCTGTCCATCTTGATGTGATAGTACGTGTCTTGGAGGCCCACCGAGCACATCCATTCGTTTACCTGCAGAAAGGATAGAATGGACTGGTAGAGTTACCATCTAGAATTTTGTCTTGGCAACTGACAGGTTTAGGGTTGAAAGATGCAGAATGGGTCTCAAGCCCCCCTTATTTTTTTTAACACCAAAAAGAACCTAAAATAGATGCCCAATCCGGATTGGTCTGGGGGGATGGGCTGGATAACTCGCTTTTCGAGCAGCCTGGAAATTTCCACTGCTGCCTCCTCTTGTTGCATGGGTGGGACATCTGGGAGGTGTTTGGGAGGGACTGGAGCTTGAAGGAAGGGGACTGAGTATCCTCTGGATATAATCTGCAATACCAAATGATCATCTGTGTTGGACTCCCAGGCTGTTGAGTGCAGAGAAAGGCATCCCCTGACTGCCTCCAGAGACGAGCAGTTAGGCAACCCTTCAAAGCTGCTGCGATGGTCTGTCCAGGAAAGAATCCCGACACTCTTGTTTCCTCGGACCCCCTCTGCCATGAAGGCAGCATCTATTGCATTTCCCCTCTGCCTCTGGGGGAAGGGCAGTCCTGAGCATTGTGGGAAAGAGCCTGAAAGTTTCAGAATTAGAAGTTATGTACCTACCATAACGTTCCATGTTAGTTGTCTTCTCTCGCCTTCTTTCTTGCTGGATGGGTTCGGAGCCGATCCTCGGCTCCGACTCGGCACTTGCTTAGCTTGAGAACTCCTTTTACCAGCTCAAGGCAACCCTATATCCCATGATGCAAGGCGGGACTACCTCAGATCTCGTTTGGTAGCTAAAATACCCTGCTAAGGACTAACTAACCTAGTAGGACTAGGAAAAACAATTTCATAACAATAGACTCTTCTATTGAAGACTCAGGATGGAACAACCTGAGATGAGGAAACTCTTCAAGATCTGTCCAGGCCAGGGGGAAGGAGGGGGGATGCAAGAAAGAAGGCGAGAGAAGACAACTAACATGGAACGTTATGGTAGGTACATAACTTCTAAATGTTAAGTTGTCAATCTCGCCTTCATTCTTGCTGGATGGGACCGCGTCCCTAGCACCTGTGTCCCGGGTGGCTCAATGGAACAGACTCTTGAGAACTGTGGAACCAAAACTGGCCCTGTCTCTGGAGGCCAAATCTAATTTGTAATGAGAGACAAAGGTATGAGGAGTGGCCCAAGTAGCTGCTGCACAAATGGTATCAATGGGTAGCCTATCCTGAAAAGCTGTAGAAGTGGATAGACTCCTGGTTGAGTGTGCTTTCGGTTTAGAAGGTAGTTGCTTGCCTCTAAGCGAATACAGAAAGAAATGGTGGAAGACAACCATCTGGATAAGGTCACTTTAGATACTGGGAGACCTTTCCTGTTTTCTGCATAGGAGACAAATAATTGGTCTGATTTCCTGAATTGTTTAGTTCTATGCAAATAGTACCTGAGCTGACGATGGACATCCAAAAAATGAAGCTTTTGTTCAGCTCTGTCAGAATAATTTGGGAAAAAGACTGGTAGATCGATGGATTGATTAATATTAGTTTGAGAAACAACTTTGGGGAGAAAGGACAGATTTGTTCTCAAGGATACCCGGTCCTTGTGAAAAACCAAGTAAGGAGAACGGATGCAAAGAGCTTGAATCTCAGAAACCCTTCTTGCTGAAGTGACAGCCAGTAAGAATATAGTTTTCCAGGTCAATAATTTCAATGAACATGAAGCAGACGGTTCGAAGGGTGGTAACATTAAGGATGCTAACATTAAATTCAGATCCCATTGTGGAGGAGGATGTTTAAATGGCGGCTTCAGGAGAAACACTCCTCTCAGAAAGGCCTTGCATAGTCTATGTGACATAATGTTATGATCTTGCAAGCCAACATGATACTTGGAAATAGCCGCCAGTTGAACTTTTACTGTCGATGAAGAAGATCCTGACTGAAAAACTTCGGCTAGGAAATCTAAAACAGAATGCACAGGAGCAGTAAAGGGATCAATATTTCTGGAATTTGCCCAAATGGAAAAACGTCGCCACTTGCTAGCATAAACGGTCCTGGTGGACGACTTCAAAGAAGCCACTAAGATATCTCTGACCGGATCAGAGATCATAGGAAGCCTGGCTAGGGAAGGAAGTGGAGCAACCAAGCAGTGAGGTTGAGAGAATGAATGGCCCGGTGCTGTTGACCCGACTGGTGGATCAAAAGATCCGGAACTGGGTCCAGATGCCAGGGCTGCACCAGGAGGTGACGATGCAGAGACGGAAACCAAATTTGTCGAGGCCAGTAAGGGGCAATGAGAATCAACTTGGCCCTCAAAGCGGTGGCTTTCTGAATGACTTGTGGAATCAAGGGAAAAGGAGGAAAAGCGTACAGAAGTCCCCGGGGCCAATCCTGGGTTAGAGAGTCTCTCAGGGGTTGGCCTGGAAGGGGAAAGAGGGTGAAAAATCGGGGCACTTGTTGTTTTGGGGTGTAGCAAAAAGATCGCAACAAGGTGTGCCCCACTTCAGAAAAATCTGGTCCACTATAGATTGATTGAGAGACCACTCGTGAGGCATGAGAATGGATCTGCTCAGCCTGTCCGCCAAGAGGTTGGACCTGCCGGGGATGTGCGTTGCTATCAGAAACCGATGAGAGGAGATTGCCCATTGCCAAAGTCTGAGAGCTTCTCGACACAACGGATAGGACCTGGTCCCGCCCTGCTTGTTGATGTACCAGACCACGGACATGTTGTCCGTTTGCACTGCAATAGTCCCCACGGGAAGAAAGTCGTTGAGGGCTTGCAACGTTAAAAGCACCGCTCTCATCTCCAGGACATTTATGTGCAGATGGTATTCTATGGGTTGCCACGTTCCGTGGACCATCCTGCCCTGATAATGCCCCCCCCACCCGATCAGAGAGGCATCCGTAGTAACTGTGGCAACCGGAGGAGGGGGAACAAATGGTCGGCCCTGATGAAGAAGAGGGGAAGATATCCACCAATTCAGATGAGTCCTGCACGACTGTGTGACTAAGATTTCGTGACTCATCGGAAGACTGTGGAACGACCACTGAGTGAATAACATCCACTGCAGAAGACGCATGTGGAAGCGAGCCAGTGGTAGAAGAACAATGGCCGCAGCCATCAGACCTAGAACCTTTAGTATCAGTCTGGCTTTGACTTTGCTGCTCTGCAATACAATCCGAACGTATTTTTGGATGTCCAGAATTCTCTGATCTGTTAGTCTGGCTAACATTTTGACGGTGTTTAATTCTGCGCCTATAAAGGTGATAGATTGGCAAGGCCGCAGAGAAGATTTTTCGAAATTCACTGAAATTCCCAAACTCTTGCATAGCTGCAGAGTGTAGTCTCTGGTCTGAAGAAGCTGACACCTGGTGGTGGTGGAGAGGAGCCAGTCGTCTAAATAAGGAAACACCTGGAATCCTTGACGTCTCAGATGAGCTGTGACCACTGCCATGCATTTGGTAAACACTCTGGGGGCTGAAGTGAGGCCAAAGGGCAGGGCTCTGAATTGATAATGACTGGTCCCTAGCCGAAAGCGGAGAAACCTCCTGGAGTGCCTGTGAATCTTTATGTGATAGTACGCGTCCTGAAGGTCTATCGAGCACATCCAGTTGTCCTTGCCCAGAAAGGGCAGAATGGACTGAAGCGTGACCATCCAGAATCTTGCCTTCTTGACAAATCTGTTTAGATTGCTCAGGTCTAATATTGGTCTCCAATCTCCCGTCCTTTTGGGGACCAAAAACAATCTCGAGTAGACGCTGGACCCTACTTGGTCTGCTGGAACAGTCTGGACGGCTCTTTTTTCTAGGAGCTTTGAAACCTCCTGTTCTGCCAAATCCCTTTGACCGGGTGAGATGTCTGGAAGGGATTGGTGAGGTACGGGATACCTTTCGAAGGGGATTTTGTAACCCTCGGATATAATCGACTGTACCCACAAATCTTTTGAAAGGGAACGCCAGGCTACTGGGAACAGCGAAATCCTTCCCCCGACTGCCTCCAAGGGTGGACAGTCGGGCAACACCTCAGGGGTGCTGAAAGGGCTTCTCAGGAAGAGACTCCCTGTTGCCCTGGTTCTGAGGACCCCCTCTGCCTCTAGGGCGGCGTTTATTATTGTTACCCCCTCTGCCTCTGGGGGTAAACTGACCACGTGTGTCCGGCGCAGCTCCTTGGGCTTTACGGAACCACATCTTCCCTCCCTTCTGACCCTTGGGATAGGGTCTAGAAGGGGTGGAAAAATGGACTCCAACGGCAGAAAGAGTTTTGCCGTCCTGCTCACACCTGGTCAAGGTTTCCTTCACCTGAGGTCCGAACAAAGCCGAACCGTCAAAGGGGGTATTGGTGAAGGACGCCTTAAAGGGGTCCGCAAAATTACAAAGCCGCATCCAGGCTTGACGTCTAAGAGCCACTCCTGTGCCTGTGGCCCTGTTCGCTCCATCGGCTGCATAGGATATGAGCCGCATGGAGGAGTTGGTTAAGGAATTCAGGATAGCTAGCTGTGAGGCAATCTTTTCTTGAGCCCCAGCAGCAGAAGGATCCTGGACCACTTCACCTTGAAGCCTGGTGAAGTGACAAAGGTAGTTCAGCAAACGCATAGCAAAGGTTGCTGAAGAAAACATCCGCTTTCCATACCTGTCCATGGTCCTAGAATATTTGTTAGGAGGATGGACAGGTACTGAAGGATCCGCAAGTTCCTTCTTGGTGGCCGCCGGCACCACCATAGCATCCACAGAGACGCCCTTGGAAAGAAACTGCTTGTCTGTAGGGGCCGTAATAAATTTGGATGGTCTCCTGGGGACAGGTTCCACAGAATCTGGAGCTGCCCACGCCTTCCGAGCCACTACCTGCATAAGTGGGTCGAAAGGCGGAGACACCCAGGAGGTGGAGGGTCGGGATCCAAAAGCCTCCAGGTATACAGACTCATCCTCGGAGGGGTCAATGGAGGGCCAATTCCCCCTCTGTTTGAGGAGCTCAAGGATGTCTGAAAAGGAGACATCCTCAGAGGGGGATCGTGGGGAACCCTCCGACTCATCTAAGTCGGTATCAGATGTAGTAGACTCAGGGGAGTCTGTGTGTTTCCTCTTACACGTCCTCTTCCGAGGGGGTTCCCCTGCAGGGTCAGGAGAAATCTCAGAAGAGGAAGATATTCCCAATGGGGAAACCTGGGGCGATGGATCCCTGGGCCTGAGAGCAAGAGGCTGGCAAGAGGTGTCTACAGGCACCAAAGAGGGAGGAGCTAGAGGGATGGACCATTGACCTGGCTCAGGTGTCAGGACACTCCTCATCACCTCAAAGGCTCCCCTCCCCGGGAGGCCGGAATATTCCCGTTCTGAGGAAATAGGAATTCCCGGCTCCACTGAGAGGGAAGGCTCCGAGGCCGA
The DNA here is from genome assembly GCF_019279795.1 of Protopterus annectens. NCBI lineage: Eukaryota > Metazoa > Chordata > Ceratodontiformes > Protopteridae > Protopterus > Protopterus annectens. The sequence continues at coordinate 248,286,555 of NC_056749.1, forward strand.
TGTCGGTGCCGAGCTTACCAAAGCCGAAGCCCCGAGAGGGAGGCGGGTCGGACAAGGGTCCGATGCCACTAGCCCCCTCGGAGCCGACAAGGGAAACTCGACGACCGGATCCCTCCAAGGAAGGTCTCAAGGAGGAGATCGGAGCCGAAGACGACGGAGCCGAAAAAGGATGTATCGGCTCCGGCGCCGACACAGTCGCTGTCCCGAGAAGCTCCGGCTCCGAACTCTGGTGGGGAGTCGGAGGAGGAAGTTTAAGGGGTGAAGCAATAGCCGAAGTCTGTTGAGACGGGCTATGGAGCATTTGGGCCAGTGCCTGCGACTTCAACAACCTGCTTACCACCCTCTCTAAATCGTGGTCAGACAGCCTGGAAGATCTCGAAGATCGGCTCCTATGACTCCGCTCCGACAAAAGAGGAGACCCGGGCGAAAGTGGATAGATTCCAAAGAAGGGGACCGAGATCTCTTCTTGGATGAAGTCATCGGAGCCGACATCCTCTGGGTTCCAGATGGAGCCGAAGGCTTCTCGGCTCCGATACTGGATAATATGTCGGCTCCAGCCGGAGCCGACAAGGCAACAACAGATTGGGTGTCGGAACCGATCAGAACCGACCCCACCTGAGAAGAAGAAAGATCGGCTCCGGCCGGAGCCGATCTCGACTCCGAAGGAGTCGGAGCCACCGGGGAAGGCTTGGAAGCTGTAGCCTGACCCTTAGATGGCTTGGAAGATTTACTGGACCCAGGTTTAGTGGGTGAACCCTCCGGCTTTAGTAAGCCACGGAGGATTAATTTATTCCTCCTTTCCTGCAGGACTCGCTGGCTAAAAAATAGTGACACAAAGCACAGGAGTCCTGCAGGAGTAAAGGCCCCAGGCAGTAAACACAAGAAGTGTGACCGTCTGTCAGAGACATTTTCTGACAGCACGAGTCACACTTCTTGAAGCCCGAGACCTTTACCTCCTTAGACATAGTCCAAGAAAAAAGTAACAAAAATACTCACACACACACACCCCAAAACAGTCAACCAATTAATCCCACAAACACAGACACACAGATAGGGATTAATAAGGGAGGACTAGGCCTAACTACAATTTTTTTAAACTTTTTATAAAAAATAAAAGCTTTTTAACTATATGGGGAATAGGGTGGATTGTAAGAACAGTACACACTATAACTAGGAAAAAGGGGAAGTTAAACCCTGACTAAAGCTGTTTGAAAACTCAAACTTACCTCAGCTGGCAAAAAGGAGACCTCTTCGCAAAGCGGCAAACGAGATCTGGGGTAGTCCCGCCTTGCATCATGGGATATAGGGTTGCCTCGAGCTGGTAAAAGGAGTTCTCAAGCTAAGCAAGTGCCGAGTCGGAGCAGAGGATCGGCTCCGAACCCATCCAGCAAGAATGAAGGTGAGATTGACAACTTAACATCCATATCTTCTTCACCCCACGCTGACTCCGGGAAAAGGATCATTGCAGGGTTGAGAAGCAATTGCCAACTGCAGACAAGGTCTTCTCATCTTTCTCACTCTGGACTAAGGTGTCACTAACAGTCTTACCAAAAAAAGTACAGCTGTCGAAGGGGGCATTAGCAAATGATGCCATGAAGGGCTCCGAAAATGCACAAAGCCAGAACTTAGCATGACACGTGATGGCAACGCCGGTGCCAGCCGCCCTAGAGGCACCTTCAGTAGCATTAGAGAGGAGACTCATGGAAGTGTTGGATACTGAAGTTAGGGTGACCATATGTGAGGAGAATACCTTCTTCTCTGCTAACATGGACCCCAGGGCAGAATCAGTGACCTCTTTAACTAGGTCCCAGTGCAGTCTAACATGTGCCATGTAATTTTGTGCACACAAGGCAAACATGGCTGAAGCATAAGCCCTCTTCCTGAAAGAGTCCATGGCCCGCGACTCTCAGTAGGGCGGCTAGACTATAGAGCTCTCCTGAGTGAGCTCTTTCTTGGTGGCTGCCGCATCTACTGGGGATCCCTTAGACCAGTGTTGCCTGTCTGATGGGGCACTGAGAATCTTGTCAGGGTGCTTAGGAATAGGCTCCACCTTGCCTGGTTCCTTCCATACTCTGGATGAAATCAAGTCCATGAGAGGATCAGCAGAAGGGGACACCCAGGATATACAGGGCCCTGTGCCAAATGCCTCCAGGAACACAAACTCATCTAGGTTGGGTTTTGGGACAGACCACCCCCCAACCCTGGTGTAGGAGTTACATGATGTCTCCAAAGGAGACATCATCTGGGGGTAATGGATGGGAACCCTCCTCTTCCTCCAAGTCAGTGTCTTCTGTGAGGGACTCTGGAACAGAGTCATAGTACCTCCTTTTGCACATATGTTTCCAAGGGAGCTCCTCAGGGGGGGGTTTCTGGGGAGGACTCGGAAACTTCAGGAGTCCCCGGGTGGGGATTTCCTGGGGTGGAGTGGCGACAGGCTGTTCCCTGAGGAGGCAGGATGGCAGACTCCGGGCAAGAAAAAGAGGGAGACAAGACAGACTCTGAGGAAGATGATGTCAAGGGTCTCGAGGGAGCTGACAAAGTCCTTTCCACCACATCAAAAGTAAAGGATGAACGAATCCCCACAGCTGAGGGGTGGAAATGCTAGAGCCGTCGTCCTCTGAGTTGACGGGGAAGCCAGATCTGACCCTTCAGGTGCCGGGACTCAGAGTGGAAGGTCCAACTCCGAAAACCTTGAAGCAGATGCCATCCCTCGGATCTGGCAACGAGACTACGGCTGCGAGAGTTGGACGGCTCCAAACAGGTCAGAGCTGAGCCACTCAGGGCAATGGTCAGTGTCAAGGTACCTGGAACCACTGGCGCCAACCCCTCAACGCCAGGAAACCTCGGACCCAAAGACTCCAAACCTGAGGGTCAGATCAGAGAAGGTGCTATGGGAAGAAAGGTGGACTGCATGCTCCTAGATGCAGAGGGGGAGAGAGCAGGCAAGACTTCCATCTGGATCTGAGTCCAATGATCCTCCGCATCATCCTGTCCATGTTGGCTTCAGAAAGACTATGGGTGGACCAGATGGAGGTAGCCACTAAAACGGGCCTGGAGTGGTGCCAGGGAGAGGCCGAGAAGGGGATTGGGCCTAAGATACCTCCAGCTCTGGTGAGAAGCGAAGCAATCAGAGCTGAGGGAACCTAGGCTGGGATCAGGGCGGGACTTGGCTGGGGGCTCATCTGAAGAAGCAAGGTCGGGTGGTCGCTTTCTAGGCCTATCCCTCTCCTTATGGCGATGCTTCTCAACATCCATGGCCTTCTTGCCGGAAGGTTAAGTCCCAGGGGCCGGGGCGGAGGAAGATGAAGTGGAGACCTCAGGAGGAGGAGGAGGAAGGAGGCCTCGGAGAATACGTTTATTCCTCATGTCGATCAAAGCACGGGGGTTGAAGCTGCACAGATCGAATAGGAGGTGTCCAGGTGAGAGACTCCCAGACATATAACACAGAGTGTGGCCATCAGAAGGTGGCAGCTTATGGCCACACTCAGCGCATTTTCTAAAGCCCAGCTTAGGGGTGTCAACCATGGAAATAGAAAAGGAACCCAAAACACACACACACACACATGCACACACAGGCCCGGAAAGTGGGAAGTGAGAGTTTTTTGATTTGTTTTTTATTAGAGAACCAATGCCTGAAAGCAAAAAGGGATACGGGTAGGGAAATAATTAAGAAGAAAGATATAAGGAATGTTATAGAGAGATGAAAGAAGACAAAAAAATTTCACTCACCACTATGGAAACTTGGAGCTGATGGATCCCGCTGCTATCTAGAAGCACGGCAAATGAGATCTGAGGAGGGAGACAGGGGCTTTATGGGTAGGTGAGGAGCTTAGATCTGATGTTGGAAAATGCAGCCGAGTCGGATCTGTACCAGATCCATATTCCCACAGGCTGAAGATCAAATGAAAACAACTTCAGATAAAATGTTTACACCTTACCATCCTGACTGAAAGGTGTCTTTATAAAATATTTTTGACCAGGGCACTATCTTTTGTAAAGTATATGGAATATACAGTACACTTGAGTACATTCTTTTGAGCAGAGTCATTCCAAATGACATAATGCACGGCAGTGATGAAACTAAGGGATGCATCTGCAGCAAATCCTACATATTCTTATAGACTCTAGACAATGTAAAAAAAACAAACTGGTAGCAGACTGCATATGACCACATTAGAAAACAGAGGAGTTAAGAATACAGACTATACAATAAGCTCTGACAGCATGCAAGGTGCTCTTTGGTCCTGCAGGGAATACCTAATTGTCAATGAACCTTCTTGACAGAGAGAGATATCGTAATGCTGTAGGACCGTTCATGGTCAACAGAGAGGACCATACATTTAACTTTGTCTTTAAAGATGAGAGAAAAGCGTGAAGACCTCTACTCAAATGGTGATCAAGGGCTGAACAGTAAGGCTTTGGATATGGAATGAAGTGGCAATAATCTATGGTCAGAAAATCAGGTCAGTGGTCCAGCTCCATGGCATACAAGGATAAAGCCTCAACTACAGCCCAAGTGACTGGAGTTCAGCTAGTGGCTTAGACACTGAAAAAAACAGAGAGGAAGGAATAGAAGTCAACGTCTTACATCAACTCACCCATTCTAAGGGGAGGGCAGTGCTGCAGTCTGCTATAATGCTACATTGGTTTGGAGGAATTTAGAGCAGAATGTAGTAGATAGATCTGGGATGTGCACGTGACTTCAGCAAAGCTGCTTCGGTAGTAGTTCTCCAAGGGGATGTAATTTCCTGGGGAACTTGTGCATAGAAGTGCACATGCCCCTTCCTGCTGGAAGGTGGCATCACAGGGACATCATCAATGATTAAGCACACCAGCCACTAACAGGCAGTGGATAAACACTGAGGGGGGAAGAATTAAGACAAATAATGTACTCAGTTGTTGGGATGCTAGGAAAGATGCAAACTGCCTGATGTGTGCCAGGATGATGGCCCCTCCAGACAGCTCTCAAACCAGCAGATCAGGGGTTCCCTACACTCTTGGAAAATGAATGGGCTTAAGTCAAGCTTGGGAGGCTTGATGGTCAGCATGGGAAAAGGATAAGGAGGGAAGGGGGAGCCTTAGCATTTAAAATTGTTCATCTGCTTCATATAAATCCTGGATCTTCCATTAATGATCCCTTTTACCTTCTCAGTCTTCTCTTCCTTCTAAAATTCTCCTCGCCACCTGCCTGATAGCGAGATGATTTCCTAACCTGTTTCCCTCTTCCTATTCTCTAAAGTGTATAAGCTGAATGTCTTCAGTTTTTCAGCATACACTGGTCTATTTCAGTTCTTTGACTACTATCATGGTCTTTCGCAGTGCAAACTTCACCAGCTTATTGTCCTTTACTCCAGAAGTTCAAGAACTCTACACAGCATTTCAGATGTGCCCCAGCCAGCACCTTGTACAATCAAACATATTGGTATCTATCCACCTAAAGATAAATATGTATGCATTTAACACTGGATAACCAGGTGAATGAAATGGTCCACAGACTCACTTTTCAATCACAACCCATGCCAAAAGGCAAAGAGATTGGATATAACCTCTCCCACTTCAGTATTGCATTACACACGGACCAGTTGAGAACAATACCACACAGGATATTCATGATTAAATTGCAGATAGCATAAATACATGCAAGATATCAGATTATAAAAATGAACATGGATCCAAATGTGTTGGAAGTGTGTTATTCAGTGAAAAAGAATAATCCTTAAGGAAAATAGTGGTTAAATAACAAGTAAAGCACTACACTTGGGGTCAGTACAGATTATTAACCTATTGCTAGACTGTGAATGAGTTAAGGCTGAGTAAATGAGTATTTACAAACAATTCTGTCTCCCTATTTACAAAAATGCTGGTATACACAAAAAATAATATATATTTTTCCCTTGAAAGGTTAAGAGTGCATTACTATGTCATCTCCTATTCTGGTCAAACAGCCAGGTTCAGAAATGCTGCCTGAAACTATTTATTTTTAAACAAGGTACAAAAACAAGCAATTCCTAATGAGCTTGAATATATTAATGACTAATTACTCATTTTATTTATGTTTGGTGATAAAAGATTAGGTTATAACCACATAGCCAGATTTATAACAGGGATGCCCTATCGGACCCATCACTGCCAAAATCTAAGGACCCTCGAGTGGTTAGAACTCTCCAATACTCTCAAACTTAACCAACTCTCTGAGGCATTCAAAATAATTAATCATCCAGAAAAAACTCCCTCACTGAACAAAATACTTACCCCTTACTCCAACCTCACATCCCTTAGGTCATCCAAAAGCCTACTAGTTCAAACCATCAAGTCTAACAACTTGGGAGGCGAAGCACTCTATGCAAATTCCATTGGCAAATCCTGGAATGCCCTCCCAAATAACCTAAGACACATGACCTCTCTCTACCAATTCAAAAAACACCTCAAAGACCTATTAAAGTCCCAATGGCTCTGCCCCTGCTCTAATCCTGACTAATACTAAAACTTTCCTGGTCCACTAAAGTCCCTACAAAACCCACTAACCTAAGGTCTCAACTAATTCTAATGCTTGTTCATTATAGGTATTGTACTTCTTTTAAATAATTGTATAACATATATGTCCGATTCCTCTTTGAATGTAATAACTATAACTCTATACTTGAATGTTATGTTTAACTACCTCTTTATTGTGGAGCTTTTCTCCCCGGGCCTCTACTGAAAATGGACATGTATCCAGCTAGACTAGCCCGGTCAACAAATGTAAAATAAAATAAATAAATAAAATAAAATAAGTTATTGTTACTACATTTGATATTTGCTATACAACAACTAGGAATTAATGAAGATTATACAACGACCCCCCCCCATGAATATTTCAAAATGTGCACGCTGATTGGTTAGCGTGCACGTTGCAAATTAGACTTACACTAATGGAAAAATGTCCGGTTGCCCGGACTTCATATATATGTATACATATATAAATATATATATATATATATATATATATATATATATATATATATATATATATATATACACATTATATATATATATATATATATATATATATATATATATATATATATATATATATAAAATGCACACACACGCACACACTTTATATAATGTTCATGTTTAAGAATTTTTCTGATAGAAATTTACAGATGAACAGATTTAAAATTTTCTTAACAGGATATTCACTGTGCTACAACTGAATTCAATGTGTCAGTGTATGACCTTTTCTTCCATTCTGCGGAACCTTAGCTAACAGATTTTCATGCTAATTGTATCTTAGCAAGATACTGACAGTGTACTTTCTGAGTGCTGCAATGTCTCATTGCTGGTTTACATCTGCCTTTTTAGAAGAATTTGTTCCAGTCATTTAAATGTCCATTTATATTGATTTCAAAGAGGAATTTATATAAGCACTAATTTATAACCTTTCTTGGCCAAAGCACTTTTCAGCCAGACAATGTAGTTTCTTGTAGCTTTTTATTCATTTATTAATTCTTCACATACTTCCAGCCACCACTGACATTTACACTGAAACATTCAGTTTCCTGGAAAATAACCACGTTCAAGTTAAAGAGAAGATATACATGAGAAAAAAGCTATATGTAATTAATTTATTATGAATAATATAGCTGCTATTTGACTTGAGACATACTATGAAGTTTTATCCCGGTTCTATAGAGTGTGTGTGCACACACACACACACACACACACACACACACACACACACATGTAAATGCAGACAGAAATATACAGCAACATTATCTACACAGACATAGATAAAAAATATATAAATACATCTATATATCAATGTACATAGATACACAAATAAACATTTACAAGCATACATTTAATATGTGGAGCAATCGGCTGAACTCATCTCTATTGATCCTTTGCAGCCACAACTCATAGTAAAAAGGTAAACTGAGTACATCAAAAATGTAATGAAATAAAACAATATGATGTGTATATGCAAACTCTCGTGAACATATACCTCTTTGAAGAACTGCAACATACAAAGCATCACTGCCATAGGTATACCACACATACCTGCTTCTTTTTGGTCAATCACATGACTACAATCCAGAATTATACATCACAGCCTGATCATACTGTGGTAAATGATTAAGTTTAGATGTGAAGGTCATGCCAAGACCTGTTTTTCTACATATTAACACAAAATTGCACACAGATGCAGTCCAGTTTGCATTTAAACTGCATATGTTTGCACTTCTTTACATTCACTCCTTCCTAGCACCCATCTGTCTACAAACTATGCTAGCATTGCCAGGGATTTGGTGATGGCCATTTCTACTACCCCATTTGTGGCATTATCAATATACAAATTAATCTTACAGAATGTTATTTAAATGTTATTAACTAAATTTGTTACATGGGATACAAATATGATCAAAAGACTGGTTTCAATAATAAGATCCTCAACATCCCACGAGTTACAGGCCTTAACCAAACAGTTCAATCCTAATTGATATTTGCTTGTCTCTTACAAATTCCCTATCCAGCTTATCCGGTAGGTACCACACCTATGGTCTTCATATCCTCATCAATGGGCCTGCTATACAGTTATGACAAAGGTTCTTCTGATGTTCAAGAATAAGTATCTAGGTATTTCCATTGCCTACATAAGGTTTGCCTCATGGGGCAGAAATACATCATAATGGTCTGGCATGACCTGGACTTCATAAGGCTATGCTGCCTTTTATGACAGTATTCATTAGTGTCAGAGAATTTGGCCTGCAAAGAGGAATGAGACCAACTAACCTGCTACTGCCCGACTCCTTCTTGCAGTCCTGCAGATAAAAGTAACCACAATCAAAGTCCTTTGGTATCCATCTAAAGGCTGGAAAGAACCATATACTATTCTAGAATTTGAAGGAAACGAAAGACAACCTTGCCAGAGGTCATGCAAGCACTGACTGCAACTGAAGTGAACACCCATATGTATTGCCCCTTATGATCCTGCACTAAATTTCTGCAATTTCCCAAATCACTATTATAGCTGCCAGTCTTACACCATCCGTACAGATTCCTCTATCCCACATTGGTATCTTGACTAATCATTATTTGGTGGAAAAAAGGCTAGGTTTCACACCATTGGCTGTACACCAGCATTGTCAAACTTCTTCCCATCTGCTTCCAACATTCTAAATTCTAACAGAATTTTCTTACACTCCTCATTGTGTCTAAAGATCCCCTAGCAAAATTTTTCTCAAACTTTGCTTAACCTTCCAGACAACACTAGCTATTTCATTTCTTCCAATCACCTCTTTTGTAAAAATTCTCTTACCATGTATAGCTATCTCCAATGTTCAGCAGCCATCTCACCTGAATACAGTCCCACAATTTCTGAACCACTGTTTTTATTTAGCTTGCTTACCTGGGTAGTTCACTGGTCACAAAAGACCATTTTCAGGCACAACCCTTTCCCAACTCTCTGTATTACTTTCTTTCCTGTCCAAAAGATCAAAGTCTACAATCCTGAAGTTAGAGGTCTCTGTTCCTGAAGATACACTCACATCCTACTTAAGAGCTGATATCCAGTGGCTCCCTTTCACAGTGCTGATAACCACTTCCAGTAATCTGCATTCTTCCCTGGTGGCTTTCTTACCTACTTCAGAAATCTTACTTTAAAACAATATTTCCACCAATCGTTCTCTCACTCTTTTCTGTGTCATTCAATTTGCTGATACAGATTTTACTGCTGGAAGACTGAGGTGTCCATTATTAGGACATTTCTTATTTTCTTTAGTTGTTTTTTAATTTTTGGTTATACATTTTTTTTAGTATTTTTCTTAAATCCAGTAGCCTGTCTACTATAGTCAACTATCAAGAGTCCTCCTGCTAGTCCTTCCCTACTCGATGTTAGCATTTAAGTTGTGTTCTCTTTCCTTTCCATAGCAAAGACTGCTCTGCAGCTTATTTTATATTTCTGGGTATGACGCAACCAAATGTAGTGCCATGGATAATGATACCTATGATGAATCAACATCACCACATAAGGGTATCTGAAATATACCCACTGTCATGGCACACAGCTGTTCTTACCATGCTTCCAGCTGGTTACATTTGACTGCCACCTGGCAAACCTCTGAACATATGTAATGAACTGTAATCTGAATGCATATCTTTTCTATAGGGATTTGTGCTCCCTGTATCTTCCCCCATATGCAGGTACTCCCATACCCCTGATCTCTAACTATACTACCTCAGCAACTTTGAGAATGGAGAATTAATGTATTTTCCTTTCCTCTGAGTTGGTTCAATCTCAAGGTGACATACCATAGAGCTCAGAGGTGTGGGATAGAGTCCTCTTGTCATGGGGTGGCGAGTAGCACAATCTTGCTTTAAAAGGTAAGGCTGAAATCACTATCACACTACTTGGTATCATACAGATTGCTCAGAGGTGACTTATGTCTTGCCTACAAGGCAATATTGGACCCTGCCCTACTAGAGATGCTCCATATCCGTAAGTCTAACTCCTCACGCATTACCTGCTCAATAGGCCTAAATCTAATATGAGACATCAACAAAACCTGCTGGAGAGACAGGTTTGTCTCCCAGAGGCTACTCAGTCTCTGGAATAGACTTCCTATACATATCAAACAGAGTACCTCACTGACCCTCTTCAAGCGCAACATTGATGAGTGGATGGGAAACCACAAACTTGTCCCAGGGTTTCCACCCATGTCCCTCACTGACAGGGGAAACAGGTGCTGACTGAGGTTTCTTTTTTGGGGATAATCTCTTGGCTAGGCTTGTAAGAGCCCTAGGGCCATTAGCCTAGTAACCTCCTATGATCCTAAAAATGATTTCAACTCAAATATGCTTTAGTTGCATTGCAATGGTAAAATGTGGTAGTAGAATTGTGTGATCAGTAGGTCAGGTGTCAGCATGCTTAGCTTCAGTTAAACAAAAAAATAAATCCCTTTCAAAGGACAGTGCAGTACAACATTAACTCTTTGCCGGTTTCATGGAGGAGTTCATTATTCTGGGGTGATGGTCAGTGCAGAACTCTAATGGGTGTTCAGATGGCAGAGGTTTTCACAAGTCTGTAAAATCTGATGGAATATGGTGTCACTCAGTATCTCTGTTTTGAAATGCAACCTTGGCAGGTGCTTTTTCATTCTCACCTTCACCTCCTCATACATTTCAATCACTCACTTGCTGTCCTTTACTACACTATTCTGCAATGTGTACCATACCACTATGTCTGCCAAACCTACAGGCATGGCATACTTCCTCTGAATACTTTCACATCCTACTCCAACCTTCCATCACATAAATGGTGCACCACCTTCAATCCTTTAAACAATGCCAGAGGGTGGTTCTTTGCTACTTAAATGGACTCTGTGCCACAAATTTTCTGTGCAAACAATATGAATGCAGCCCATGCCATTCTGGACTGTGCTGATGCAACTGTACTTGTATTTTGTAATCCTTTCACAAAGTCAAGTCCTTGTCTGGTGGGCAAAGATGTGAACAATCAATCACAGAGATGGTTAGACTATCTACTGGCTTCCAAAATGTTATTTTAGACTAAATAAAATTTAGAAAAGTACAGTAGCATCCAAATTAATATGGTAGTATCAAAAAACCTTTCACACACTGGAGGAGAAAACTTAAGGGTGCAGACAAATGGTTAAAGTTCTGACTGCTTGCCCAGACCAAAAAGTGTGTGTGTTTGCTGGGAAAGGTCTTTCTGGTAGGCATTTTTTTTCAACAATATGGTATGTTACCTTCTTAAAATAAGACTGTTAAGCTTTATTAGACATACAGAACTAAGGAACTATATATTCAGGCTCATGAATGCATTTCTTAAGTGGAAACTGACTAAGTAGATCCCTATGATGAAGTCAAAGGAAGGCTGAGGACTGATGCTTCACCATAAGAATGAAATAATTCTGAAGTAAATGGGGAGATCACAATTAAGTGAGAACAATTTTTCTGTCTGGAAGGCAATTATGTTAAACAAGAAATGGTGAACTATGCTTAGCAATCTTAGGATACATCTCAGACTGAAAAATGCTAAATTTGCCACAGTGTGGCTTTAAAATATACAAATATTCCAAGATTTTTACCTTCAACTTTCTCAAACTAGGATGTTAAAATTCGATGACAGAGATGTTGCCTCTCCTCTACCAGCAATGAACAGTTTGTACTAACCATGCTGGGTGGATGGTGGGCAGGGAACTCTTAACATCCTTATCTGGTTCCACAGAAGGTGATCTACTTTGTTAATTATATTCTGCACAAAATTAGGATAATCGAGACTCTGACAGCTACCCTGAAGACAGAAAGACTAAGGTACAAGCTTCTATGTCCTCAGAAGCTCAAGTCTGATTAATTTAAGCAATATCAGAAATATGAAGTGGATTGTATACAACATTATCAAACAGCCACAACCTTGAGCTGCAGCTCATACCAGTATCTTAGGTAGGAATTTTACACAACACTAAACAAAACCAAAACCCAGATCACAAAACTTGAACTTGATAAATTTCTTTCATAAAAATGATCACAGCAAAATTAGTCTAAACAAAAAAGGGCGAATTTCATCTCTCCCACAACCTTAACTTTACACACTAACACTAAAGCTGAAGTAGCACCCCACAGTAGGTTATATATAAGAAAACTGGGCAATAAAAATATTAAAACCCCCTTTTCCCTCAACATTACAATGAAGAAATTGGCAAACTGTTCTGGTCTACCAAACTTGGCCCTTTTCGCCCTCGTTCAAATAAAAAAAAACTAAAAAAACAGATAGGATTTCACAAAATTTTGGTCCTGATTTATTTGGGAAAAAAAGACCACAATTTCAATATCATTACATGGAGCTTAAGAAAGGCACTAGGAAGGCTGTTGCTATGGTAGCCACTGTCAGACCTAACAGCTAAAGAAACAGGATGGCTGTGGACTGTAAACAACAGATCAGATCTATTGTTGTGACTGTTAGGTTAGGTCTCATACCCCCTAGATGAAATGTTTACTTCTGAATAGTATCTAGTACAGCCTTTGTGAACTGTGGGGGGCCATGACAGTTGGAGCTGGGTTTACAAATGTTGACTGCAGTATCTGAGGAAGTGTGGAGTGACAAATTAAAATCCTTGTAGCTATAAGTCATTGCTTTGAGCTTGCTGTAATCAGGCAATAATCCAAGTACAAGAGAAAATGAATATTTTGAATTCAGACATTGTTGACCACAAACAGAATGCACTTAAAGAAGGTCCTTTGAGACAATAATAAGACACAGAAAAGTAAGTGGAATTTAAGATGCTGAAACCCAAACTTAAAGCAGGGGAATTTACTGTACTGCTTATTGTTTTTGGTGTAATTGTAAACATCTTGCAAGACAATGACAAGGACAACAGAAAAATGTCACCTCTAACAGCATAGTCAGAAAAAGCAATGGATGTTCTGTACCTCTTCTCCAAGTACAGTGAGTTCACAAAGGTACAGGGCAGTTTATTTTAGGAAATTATTAAGAAACAACAGTCAAAATATCATCTCTGAATGATGTGTAAAACATCTTAGATGGCTTTCTTCATCAGGAAACTGTGCAACTCCTGTACGGTTATATCCTCTGGTGAGAAGAAGCACTTTCACCGGAAGACTGCCTGACAGCTACATAAAGTAACACTTCCCCACAACTTTCAAACTCAACGGTTGGGTATAATGGATTATCAAATTGCCAGACGAAGAGAGAGAGAGAAAGAGAGCGAACACCAACACCACCTTGCAGCCTGAAGCTTGAGGATATTAACAGTGAGTTAAAGAGGTGATGCACAGAAAAACTATGAAACCTTCTCCTTAAGCATGGGAGGTCTTCAAAGAAGAACCTCTAAAAAGCACTACTGATTAAGAATACAGGTTCTCTTCATGTTACATTTAACGTGATAAAGTGATGCATGGAAAAGGATTAGCAACATCCAGATGAAATAATACATTCTTACACAACTGTACTTAATAGCAGATGCTCTACTGATGACTTGCAGTATCCCAAAAACATGGGTTTCCACCACTGATGTTTGACTGGGGTACCAAAGCCTAAACCTTTCCAAAAGCACCTGTCTGATGTATGTCCTCAGCTTGCAAGTGTAAGGGTATACAAGATGTATGAACATAATTCCACCGACAATCTCAGAGCCAACAGGCTGAACATATCTGAGAAAAAAGTAGTCAGCCTGGAGGGGCACAGCAGGAGAAGAGAGGGCACCATTGGTCTGAAGGTCTGTCAGACAGGATAGCAGACATGAAATGGTCAAAAGGGGGAAGGAGGATGGGAAGAAATACTGTAACAGTGATCAGCAGAACATCTATTGTTATGGTATGTTCTTACACAGCTGTACTACATCATGAATGAAATCACCACTGCAGTACTCCAAGAGGATGGGTGATTCACAAAGCTTAAGGGAACAGAAGGTAGGATGGCTGAGAATGGTGAAAACTGTCCAACAGGCCAGAGAGGACTGACCTGGAAAAGGCATAGTACTTAGTGAAAGTGTGCACAGAAGACTTGGCAGCATCTTCAAGGATGGTACTGGAATCTACCCCTTTGTGAAAAGCCCCAAAGAAGGCTACTGCTCTAGTAGTGAGAATGTGGGCAAGAGGGCAAGGATTTGCCATGGTGCAAATAAAAGAAAGTAGACTTAGAAATCCAACTTACAATAATTTGTTTGTATACTGGCTGGCCCAGCTCTGAGTCCATGAAAGAGACAAGTAGTTGGTCTGACTTACAAAATGATTTAGTCTTGTCCAGATAAAATATTAGTTGTCTGTGCATATCTAGGGAATGAAGAAGTCTTTCACCCCTGTTTTGTGGATTGGGAAAGAAAGTAGGTAGTCTGATGGCCTGGTTGAAGGATATTTCATTTACCACTTTTGGAAAGAAAGAGGTGTTAAACCTCAAGGACACACTCTCCCTATGGAAAAATAAGAAAAGGCGGAACAACCATGAATGCCTGTACTTTAACAGCAGGAGTAAAAGCCAGCAAGAAAGAGAGAGGCAGATTGAGTTTTCCCACCACAAAGTTAAGATTCCAAGGGGTGAGCAGGCCTTCCTAGAGGGTTTAAGTGCAGAACCTCTTAAAAAATGTTTGACATCAAGTCTGGACATAAGTGGACTGAGGAGAAGACGGCCAAAATGTCTGAAAAGTGGGCTTTAACAGATGAATTGGCCAGACTGCTTTTCATGAGCACACACAAATAGGATAGGATAGGAAAAGAGGAACATCTAATTTTATAAGATCCCGACTGTTTGCTCGACACCATTTTGAAAATCTCTTACATTTGGCTATATGGGATTTTCTTGTGGTGGGTCTCTTTGCTTCCCTGAGAACTTGGAACACGTCCTCAGAAAACTGGTGTCCATTTTGTGGGGTAACGTCTAGTGCTTGCCCAAGGCTAAGTGATAGATAACAGGGAACAAATGCTGCCTTGACCAAATGGTAGTTACCAATAGAATTTTTTTTGGATATTTTGATAGCAGAGGAAGTGGAGGGAAGGCATAAAGAAATGTATCTGTCCACTGGAAGGATAAAGCATCTGTCCTTCAAGTCAAAAGGCAAGAATTCATGATGTAAAAAAAAGGAGAGCTGTTAATTTCAAAGTTGCACCACTTCAGAGATACATATTTGATTTTTCCTGTGAAACCAAAAATTCTCATTATGCTAAATTAGTGCAGCCTCAGTATCAGTGCATTTAGTTAATGGGGGGGGGGGGGTGAAAGGGAGGGAAGTCCACTGCATTAACTGCACTTTTGCATGTATTTTTGCATTCTGCACAGTAATCCAATTAAGTGTTGAAGTAAGACTCTTTTCACTTAGTAGTGCACACACTAGCAATTAACTGCTGCAGTAAATAAATGCTTACCTTCAATGTATTGATCAGCAAACTAACCCAGAGCATAAATTCAAGTTTTTTTTATTTTAGAGTTAGTTGAAGTTGATATCAGGGGGAGTGATTTAAGAAACAGAACTGAGGAATGTGAGCAGAAATGGATATTGTTTTTTAAAGCACATAGCATTCCTGGAATTAATGATACTGTATCACTTAAACCTTTCTTGACAGCAAGACCTTTGAAGCATTAGTGTACTGCTTCTTTAAACGTTTAAGTACCCATTAACACATCCCTGATTTTTATTGGATATTGTTGGTTTAAATAATGGTGTATGTTGAGTTATATTTTTTGTCTGAAGAAGCGGTTTACTACCATGAAAGCGCTAACCTTGTATTAAATAAACCTTGAACTGTGCTGTGTTGTGTTCTGCTGTGCTGAATCTCCACTTTGTTTTTTTTTTACTTCATATTTATTATTGCGCTTGTGTGGAGTTTCTACATCTGCTTGTGGTTTTTATTCTATTTTTCTTTTGTATTGATCGAGGAGTTTGTGATCAACACATAAAAAGCCAAAAACATGGAGGGAAGTCTGGCAAAGCTATCTGTAACACACGTTTATAAGGAAAGCATTTCTCTAGCATAGTCAGGGTTGCCAGATTTCCGACTGGCCAGGTAGGGACAAAGTGAGGACCAAAAAAAAAAAAAAAATAAGGTCTTTAAACACGGAGCTACTTCTGTTTAATACGGAACATCAAGCAGTTCCGCATTAAACACAAGTAGCTCCATGTTTAGTGATTTTTGATTGGCCCGTATGCCGGTATATGAGCCAATCAAAAAACTTGAAAAACGGAGCTGTGTTCAATGCGGAACTGCCTGATTTTCCCCATTAAACACAAGCAGCTCCGTGTTTAATGATTTTTGATTGGCCCGTATGCCAGTATATGGGCCACTCCAAAAAAAAAAAAAAAAAAAAAAAAAAAAAAAAAAATGCAGAGGGCTGTTTCGCCGGGATTTAAACCAACAGTGCGGGACTCTGGATCAGGCTGCTGATCCCGGGATAATCCCGCTCAAATAGGGACGTCTGACAACCCTAAGCACAGTGGTCTTTTTCTAACAGTATCTTCCAAGGGGTTGTGAGTTGTTTGATAGCAAAAAAATAATGTAGGTGCCAATCTATTTGGATAGATTTTGCCTACTAACTACTAGCCATTTCCTCTCTGAAGCAAACAAGAAAAGCAGCCGTTTGGTTTTCCTGCATTCAAGAAAAAACCTGAAGAGGTGGTAGTGTATATGAAGAGTGTGAAGGGATCTGTATGTTGTGGATTCTTCCCTACAACAGAAAACAGAATTACAATTAAAATCAATCAACCTGCTGCTCCTCCTCCTGGAGGAGGAAATCTAGTGTTTTGCTTAGCCTTTTCCCCTCTCGTGGTCTCAGGAAGCTTCCTCAGTCCTAGTTAGTTCCGCTGGGTGCAAGAGTTTTCCTCAGTTCTTGTAATAAAGATAGACACTCAGTTCTTTTATAGGGGTTCCTTTATTTGGCAGATGAGGACTACTTAGGATTACAGTTAGGATTAAGATCAGTTCCCCCCATTTCATCTAAGGGGTGTATAGGGGGAGGGGGTGAAGCTTCATTGAAACTGCCCTTGATGAAGTGGTGGTACTGCCTGTGTGTGTTTGTGGGTGGGACTGGAAACATAACATTTTTGAGCATTCATAGATAGCTGTAAAACCACATCTATTAGTAAGTTTTCATTTCCAGACCTAAAATCTTAGGATAACAAGTGTGAAACATATAACTGTGAAATGTAAAAAATCTTTATATGTTAACATTATCTATTCATTACTGAGTCGGCCTTGTTTTAGGCTGTTCGCAAGTTTCAAGAAACCAATTGTAAAAATTAAGATAGTCCAGTCTGTAAACTAAGTGCTGTGGTGCTTTTGAATTATCTTCCTCAGACCTGCCAAACCATTTTTGTGAAAACAGTAAAAATGATTTAATCCACAGTTGCCCTGATGTAACAAATATACTAAAATTCAAAACAAAGGGATTTCAGAGTGTACCAGGGATGAACTATATAGGGAGCCAGAAGAGGAAACATTTATCCCTTTAAAAAATGTACTGAAAAGGGCTTTCGGAGTGTACCGGGGTTGAACAACAGAGGGAGTTAGAAGAGGACCTATTTTATCACTTTAAAAATTTACTAAAACAGGCTCTTGGAGTGTACCTGGGTCGAACAACACAGGGAGCTTGAAGAGGAAATTGTAAATTCCTTGTCAGAACTAACTTTACTGTCTTTTACTTAGATCACATTGGGTGTTGTGGAGAGCATTTAGGCTGTAAAATGAGAAACATACTGTACAGAGTCAAAGAAGAAAATTTGGACGACATATATATAATATGGGAAGGTAGTCAGGATACTTTTGAGGACTTTGTAGAATATTTAAATCAGAGTAGTAGTTTTTGAAATTTACATCGCAGAGCAATGACTATGGGGTACCATATTTGGATACATTGGTTACTAGGAGGGACAGCAGGTTCCATTCAAGAATTTATAGAAAGGAAACATTTACAAACTCGTATTTGGACTATGAAAGCTGTCATCCCACAAAAACTAAGATCAATATATTCAAAGGCCAATGTATTAGAGCCCTGAGAATGACAACATCTTTAGAAGAAGTTAATAAGGAAATACAGTACATTATGTCCTTATTTATGGAGAGGGGCTATAGTATAAATATGATGAAAATGATTAGAGCAGAACTCATGTTAAGATGGGGTACCAACTTATTTCCGCTGTTGGGAATTAATAATCAGGAACTTATGGTCAGCACTATTGACACAAAAGTGTCTAGAAACAATTCAGGGAGGGCATGTATTGTTGAATTTAGTCCATATAGCAAAGAAGTTAAATGTATATTAAACAAATATTGGTACACTTTACTAACAAATGACGCTATGATTGAAACAATAGGTATAAAGCCGAAATTTGTGTACAAAATGGCACCTAATTTAAAAACTTTGTTAGAAAAAGGTAAATGTGTAGAAAACAACAAAGGTGGTGATAAAAATATTTACACCAGGAAATGTGGCAACTGTAACCAGTGCATTTATATGTTACAGGATAGTGAGGTAAAATTGTCCAATTATAATAGAACAAAGATTTTCTTTAAGAAAGGTAATTGTAATAGTAAATTTTTGGTATATATGGCAAAATGCATAGCGTGTTCTGCATATTATATAGGCAAAACTGAGCAAAAGTTCAAGAAGAGAATTTATGCTCATATGTATTGCATTAAGAAAATGGACGAGAAGAATGCCTTGGCAAAACATGTTATGCAGAGAGGGATAGAACATCAATTTAGATTTGGTATTTTAGAGATTGTTAAGCCCAATCCAAGGGGGGGTAACTTAAAGAATTTTTTGTTATTTAAGGAATGTTATTGGCAAATTTTAACAGATGCCACTACCCCCCCTGGTTTAAACGACAGTATATCCATGAAAAGTATATTAGAATACTTTTAGAGAACTGCATTTTATATTCAATTCCATATTTTAATAATAGTGAAAAACATAAGGTTTAAATGCAGGACATGAGTTTTATTTTTGTGAATATGTTTTTAATTTTATGATTATGTGCATGTCACTTTAAATATAGCTTGGTATTTTAAAAATGGCGCCAAAATGAAATAGAATTTAAGTAACTGAACGTCAATTTTAAAATGTTCTGATGAAGCCTACGGTTTGAGTAGGTGAAAGCGCTTAACGTGGATTGTGCAATAAATTTGTGATTTTCATTTGTGGTATCCGACCTGGTCTGTCAGTGAATACAAGAAAGTTTTACACTTTTGTGTTGCGCATCTTTGGCGTTTGAGCAGGAGACACATACGCCGGTTGTTCAGCAGAAAATTCAAAACAAAGGGATTTCAGAGTGTACCAGGGATGAACTATATAGGGAGCCAGAAGAGGAAACATTTATCCCTTTAAAAAATGTACTGAAAAGGGCTTTCGGAGTGTACCGGGGTTGAACAACAGAGGGAGTTAGAAGAGGACCTATTTTATCACTTTAAAAATTTACTAAAACGGGCTCTTGGAGTGTACCTGGGTCGAACAACACAGGGAGCTTGAAGAGGAAATTGTAAATTCCTTGTCAGAACTAACTTTACTGTCTTTTACTTAGATCACATTGGGTGTTGTGGAGAGCATTTAGGCTGTAAAATGAGAAACATACTGTACAGAGTCAAAGAAGAAAATTTGCAGTCAGGGTAGGGAGGGATGGGGAGGGACAGGAGAGACCTAGGTGGCTCTCCGTGGTGTACTTAGCCATGTAACTTGAGCAGTGGCGACCATGAGGTTAACCCGTACTTTGGCCTTCACGTGTATGAAAAAGAAGATACAATATGTATAAAAAAAAGAAAAAAAAAAAAAAAAAAAAAAACTTTGCTCTTCTAAAACTCTCTTTAAAATCGAAACTTTGACTGGTGAAAAAGTACCAGAAAGGGCTAACGGACGGAACCGGGGTTGAAAAAAAATGGAGCTATAAGTGGGAATCTTTTTTTCCCTGTCAAAAGAAACAACATGCAAGGAAGCTAACTTAACATTAAAGATCAAAATATTGTGAATAGTGCTTGGGTTGTGAAGAAATGTAACCAGAGCCCATGAGGTAGCTTAGCCGCTGGGGGAGGGGAATGAGACAGGCCATTGCGACCTCTTGGATATTGCAGTGCGTACACCCTGAAATTTAAACCCTGCATTGCTTTTTTTTTTTTTTTTTTTTTTTAGAAATGCAATTAAAGCATATTTTTAAAACATACTTTTAAGAAACAAGGTGAGTAACACAGCACTCACCAGTGCGGATGTCAGAATATCTCTTTTTCACATTTCATTCCATAGTATTAACTGGGCTCATATGCAAAGGAGGCATCTGTGGTTTAATTAACTTCCTAATGAAAGTTCAGTGGTCTCCCAAAAGATATTACCTCACCCGTCCTGTATGTAGGGAAAAATATTCCTGATGGTTGAGTCCAGATCGGGCAAAGCTGTCTCGGGTCAAAGTACCAAGGAAGAGCATCATGGCCAAATCTGTACTTGCCATAATAGTGGATAATCACTTAAGCATTAATTAATTCACCTCAAAATGGGGCCTGGATTTTAAATACAACTATATCAAAAAAGGGGAAAGTGCTAAAGAAAAAAATACATATATAACTAAAAACTATATACACCATAAAATAATAAAGCAAAAAGACATGATCCTTTAGGACAGAAGTCATTACCCAGGAAATCGGTGAATGTAAATGACAGTGGTGAGGGAATTTGCTTAGCCTAGAGGTTGAGAACTCGACAGTCAAAAGCTAATAGGATAAAAAGTCAGTCCAAGCAATTACCAAACCAGTATAAAATAAAAAGTCTTAAGCCAGAAGTCAGAGACTCGCCAGAAGTCAATAAGAATCAGTTCTGGCCAAAAAGCAAGAAAGTACAAAATAAAAGTTTTAAGGCAAAAGTCAGAGTCTCACTAGAAGTTAAGATGAATCGCTTAGTTGGTTACCTTGTGTCTGAAAGGTCCTGGCGGGAGATTATTTGAATCTCTTATGATCAAGTTTTCGAAGATCCAGGACTGGGATCAATTATTCTGCTGGGTTAAGGCTACAGGCCAGAAAAAAAACAGGTCTTATCTGCCACTCCAGTTATTTTCTCTCTAAATGGTCATCAAGGTTTCTGTTCAGTGGAAGATTGTCGACTTTGTCAAGAATATGAAAGGTGAAGATGTTGTGATCCTGTTTTTTCTTAGTGTGGGATGCTAGAGGGTTGGATGGGGCACCGTATTGGATGTCGTGTTGTGTCTATCCCAGTCTTTACATTATTTATAGTCTTGCTGATGTAAAAAGCCTGGCATTTGATCCATCGCTCCCTGTAAACAATCTTTTCCGAGTTACAGTTGCCAAGGATTTGGGATTTGAATCTTTTCCTGTTGGGGCAGAGGTAACCATCCTGCTTGCTTACAAACTTACAGTAACCGCACGGTGGGTTACTGCAGGTGTATGTAACCCCTTTTTGGTTCATTGGGGGTGTTGGTGCTCTACATAATCTCTTATGCTGTGGCCTCTCTTAGCAATAAACTTGGGTGGTTGTGGCACAATTTGGTCGATGCTCCTGTTTTCCATAATGATCATCCAGTTGTTGACTATTATTTTCTGTATACTGTGGTAGTCAAGAAAGTAGGTGAGTGTCATACTGAGGTTCCATTTGCTTTGGTCCATCATCCTTACTCCAATATCCCCGAGGTCTCTGTGGGGGTTGTGGTCCATTTGGAAAGCTCTAGGATACTTTGGTCTTCTGTCGGATGACTGGATTCAGAATCTCGGTGAGAAGCTTCTTGCTGTATCCCCTGGCCAAGTCGTCTCTTTCAAGGTCATGAATGTTTTCTGTGAAGTCTTCTATTTCTTTGGAGACTCTTGCAATCCTCAGACCTTGTGATTTCATCACGTTCCTCTTGAGCTTGTGTGGATGCAAATTTCAAAAATGGAGGAGGAGCAAGTTAACCCTGGTGGGTTTGTAGTATAAAAGTCATTGGTGAGTGATTTTCTGCTTGAGTCTTTGCTAATGGTGAGGTCCAGAAATTCAACTCTGTCCAGGCTGTGTTTGGTGGTAAACCGAAGAAAGCTGGTTGGACTGTTGATGTGGTCAGAGAATTCCTGGAGTAGATTAGATCCGCCATTCCAAATTATGAAGATGTTGTCTATAAAATGGAAGTAGCCCCCCCATGTGTTGGAAAAAGGAGGAATTGAGACATATTTGGTTTACCACTTGCCCATGGCAGTGTTAGCTAGACTGGAGGCCATGGCAGCTCCCATTGCCATCCTTGTAGTCTGTTTGTAGATATTCTCTTCAAATCGGAAGTAATTGTTCCTGAGTAGTCTACTTAAGACCTCTGTTGTTCCTGGGAATGCAGACCAGTCTCGATTGAATGCTTCGATGACAGCTTGTATACAGTAGTACATCTATATTACATAATCAGCCTTTTAAAAGTTCAAACGTCATATGGTTGACACCATATAATCAAACTTTTAAAAGTTCAAAAACGTAATAAAAAAATAAACCAAAGGAAAAAACCTAATTGAACGGTTTAAGCAGGGGGGAAAGCCCCCCTGCGCCCCTCACACCCCCAGTCTTTAAATATACCAACTCTGAGATTGCACTACAGTGCAGAAAAGGGAAATCTTCCCATTCTGCACTGTACGGAGATCTCCGTTGAAACGTTCTAACTTTTAAAAGTTTGATCATATGGTGTTGAACATATGACGTTCGAACTTTTAAGAGTTCAACAACGTGATATAGACCCGTGAGACAGGCTCATGTAAAGGGCCTCAACATCTACTGTGATGAGTAAAAAATAAAGCACCAAATACTAATAAAATGAAACAAATGCCACTGAGGTTAGGCAGAAAACAGTAGTTCCAAACCAAAATTTTATTTGACCTTCTTCTACTGTGATGAGTATGGAGTCCTCATGGATTGACAGGTCCTTAATCTTTTTCAGAAAGTCCATAGAATCCATGATAAAGGATCTGTTGTTTTCTGCCAGGAGTATGATGTTGGCATCTAGATAAATTATCTGCTCTGTAATTGACCCTCTGCTGGCCACCACTGGCCTGTATGGCAGGTTGTTGATGTTTACATGTGGTTTCAGGATTCCAAATAAGTTAGGTAGCTTTGGGAGTGCGATTGTCAGGAATTCAAGCAGGTTTTTAATTATTAGCTGCTCCTTGTAGAGATTGGTGAGCTTGGTCATTAGCTGTTGGTTTGCTGATTTTACCTCATCTAGGTCTGTGGGGTCATAGTATTTTTGGTTACCGAGTAGGTTCCTGAATTTATTGCTGTAGGTGGAAGAGTTATTTACCAATATCCTACCTCTGTTATCTGCTTTTAAGATCTTGTGGAAAGTGGGATTTGTTATTGCTAAGGAGCCTGAGTGCTTGTAATTCTTCTTTATTAGCATCATACAGTTTTCTTCTTGGTGGGCACCTTATTAGTTTTCTAATGTTGGGTTTACATTTGTCCTGAAAGACTGTGATGATTGGGTGGGGAGGTGGGCAAAAATTACTAGGATTTTTACATTTGTGAATCCTTGTGTCAGCCGAGAACTCATCAGGTCCCTCTTTTTTTGTTATTGTGGGGGAAAAAATTTTAAGTTGCAGTTTTTTGCTGAAAAGTCTTAGGTCAATGATGGTTCCAACTAGGTTGGCTCTTTGTTGGGGATATGAATGTTAGGCCTTTCTTCAGGACTGCATATTTGGTCCCTGAGAGAGGTGCTGTGGAGTGGTTCTAGTCTTCCATTAAGTCTTTGGATGGTACCTGTTGCCCCTTCCCAGTCTTCCCTGTCATTTCTGGGGGGGGACCATAAGTGTCTTAGGTCCTGTTTTCCTTGCCATGTTCTGTCCCTCTGGTGGCAATTGATTTCAGGGGAGTCCAGGGGGAGAGGTTGACATCGTTCTGTGGAGTGTTGGCTCTTGGGGAGGGGGAACGATTCTGTGGGTGGTCTGGGTAGTGTGGAGCAGTTGGTTGTGGGGTTCCGGCTCTTCATCGTTGTTGTGCAAGAGTGGTGGCCCACTATCCATTTTTCTTGCATCCCAGGATCTGTAAATTTGGAGGTTGGGTCTGGTGTTAGGGCGTCCTGGTCCAGAGGAAAATCCTGTTAGGGTGTCTCTGATCTGTTATAGCTCTGTCTGTGTCTACATCGTTGGAGTGAGTCCCCATTGTTGGTTGATGGGTCATTGGCTGTAACTCCTCTTATATGTCCCTCTGAATCTTTTGCAGCTTTTTTTTCTTTTATCTGGTCTTGGAAGGACTGGACTTTGTCCTTAACCTTGTGAAAGTTCTTGATGCTGTCAGCTTCCTGGTTGCACATATCTTCTGTTTCCCTGAGGTCCTCCATGCTCTTAATTTGCTGTGTTTGGTTGTGCTTGAGTAGAATCTTGATGAGTTTCAGCTCAACTTCTTTAAGTGTATCGTTTCATTGGTTTAGGGCGGCCACTGTGGTGCAGCAGTTAGTGTTGCCGCCTCACAGCAAGAGGTTCTCCAGTTCGATTCTCGGCTGGGCTGCCTTCTGTGCGGAGTCTGCATGTCCTCCCTGTGATCACGTGGGTTTCCTCCCACATCCCAAAGACATGCAGTAGGTGGACTGGACACTTTAAATTGGCCCTAGGTGTGAGAGTGTGTGTGTGCGTGTGTGTGTGTGTGCCTTCTGTGGAAGGTTGGGCGCCGGGCTGGCAACTCGACACCGTAAAACTCCACTGCCAATCATGAGTGGACAGATGATCCGTTGTGACGACCCCTAACTGGGAAAAGCCGAAAGAAGAAGAAGTAGGGTTGTCTCCATGTTTTTCCATATGGGTACTTTTCTGAACTGTAACCCTCTTGGGACTCTCCTGTTCTCTATACAAATCTTGAGCCAAGGCTCTTCCCATTGAAGGCAAATCTTGTTTTTCAGTTTGTTTTCAAGTAGCTCAAATGGGTTGTTCCTTAGTGGATTTTTCTTTCAATTTTTCACTGCACTTTAGAGTCCTTTTAGTTCTCCCATGTGAACAGTCTGGGAGTGGTTAAGAGTTCCTTAAACCAACAGGCTTCCATCTCATAGTTTTGACTGGGAGTGGCAGGAGCCGGAGAACTGAGGGGTGATCCAGGAAAAAATGTAAAGGGTTATCTGCTCAGTCAAGTCTTTGGGTTAGCAAGATGAGGAGCCTTCATGTAAAAAGAACACTAGGGATAAAGCAATTACAATTAATGTTGATCAACTTGCTGCTCCTGGAGCAGCGGCTAAGCTGCCTCATGGGCTCTGGTTACATTTCTTCACAACCCAAGTGCTATTCACAACATTTTGGCCCTTAGTGTTTAAAAAGTTAGCTTCTTTGGATGTGGTTTCTTTTGACAAGGGATAAACAATTCCCACTACTAGCTCCCCATTCTTTTCAACCCTGGTCCCCTCTGTTAGCCCTTTCAAGTACTTTTTCACCAGTCAAAGCTCCTATTTTGAAAGGAATTTATAAGAGCAAGGTTTCTATACTTCTTTTTTTACATATTGTATATTCTTTTTCATACGCATGAAGCCCAAAATACAGGTTAACATCATGGTCGTCACTGCTCAATTTACATGGCAAAGTGCACCGAGAGCTGCCTAGGTCTCTCCTGTTCCTCCCTACCCCAACTGCAAATTTTCCTCTTGCACTCCATACATTTTTGTTTTGTAGAATTTACAGCCTAAAGGCTCTCTACAACACCCTATGCGATCTAAGTAAAAGACAGTAAAATTAGTTCTGACAAGGGATTTATGATTTTCTCTTCAAGCTCCATCATTTTATCCAGGTACATTTCAAGAGCCCATTTTAGTATATTTGTAAAGTGATAAAATAGGTCCTCTTCTAGCTCCCTTTGTTGTTCAACCTTGGTACACTCCATTAGCCCTTTTTAGTACATTTTTTTAAAGGGATAAATATTTTTCCCTTCTAGCTCCCTCTGCAGTTCAGCTCCAGTGCACCATGAAAGCAGTTTGTTTTGGATTTTTGCATATATGTTACATCAGGATAACTGCCGATTAAATAATTTTTACTGTTTTCACAAAAATGGTTTTGAAGATCAGAAGAAGAAAATTCGAAAGCGCCGCGCACTTAGCTGACAGACTGGATGATCCTAATTTTTACAACTGGTTTCTTGAAACTTGCGAACAGCCTAAAACAAGGCCGACTCAATATTAAATAAATATTAATATACAAAGATTTTTAAATATCACAGTTAATTTTTACATGTCACAGTTATGTTTCACACTTGTTATACTAAGACTTTAGGTTAGGAAATGAAAACTGACTAACCAACGTGTTTTTACAGCTATCTAAGCATGTTCAAGAATCTTAGGTTTCCAATCCCATCCACAAACACACGAAGACAGTACCACCACTACATCAGGCGTGGTTTAAATAAAACTTAATCTCCTCCCCCAATACACCCCTCAGATGAAATGGGCAGAAATGACCTTGGACACTCCTACTGTAACCACATGATACTCAGTCTTCTAAGCAGCACACATCTGCCAAATAAAGGAACCCTTATAAAAGAACTGAGTGTCTATCTTTATTACAAGAACTGAGCATTTGGATTTACTACAAGAATTGAGAACAACTCTTCTATCCAGTGGAACTAACTAGGACTGAAGAAGCATCCTGAGATGAGAGGGAGAAGACTAAGCACAGCGCTAGTTTTCCTCCTCCAGGAGAAGCAAGTTGATCAATTTTAATTGTAATTCTGCTTTATCCCTTGGTGTTCTTTTTACACTAATTCTCCTCAACTTGCTAACCCAAAGACTAGCACTGAGCAGATAACCCTACACACTAGAAAAGAAAAGAAGAAGATGGAAAATTGATTCAGGAGCAGTTCAAAAACAACTCCCAAGGGGAAATGAGGACTGGTCAGATGGAACACCTGATCCTTCTCAAAAACTAAATATGGTTCCCTACATACAAAGGGCTGTAAGCAAATGCAGTGCCCACCAAAATAAAATTTTCCAAGAAACAAACTTCAGCATCACTGAACCAATGGATTCTAATGGGAGATGGGCAAGCCTGTCAATCATGACGTTCAAATTTCAGAAAGAAAATAGATCTTTGCTTAACTTTGAAGAACCTATCATACCTTTAAAGGAACTGATTGACCAGTTGGTGCTGATCCACAATCCTGCCCCTCCACAAAGTCACGAGGGACAGAAATAGATAACATTTTACCTTGGCTATAAAATAAGGATGTCCAAGTCATACAGGTGACCGTGAGATGTCAGGATGACCTGTAAACTGATTATATAGTGTGTAGTACTTCAACCAAAAAGAGAAACAACAGCCTCCTCATTCATCTCTGATACTCTGGGCATATGGTTTGGCAGGATCAGCAGGTCTAAAGCACGGTGGAAGTCCAGGAGGCACAGCTAGCTGCCACACCAACTATGCAGAACCCAGTGGCTAGATCAAGCCTTTCCTGTATTCATCAGGGACCTGCGATCCTGGTATTGTACACTTCTAAGCCACTGTATAGGCATCGCAATTAACTGAGGTCCATCCTCCTGATGTCTGTTAAGACAAATAAACATCAGTAAGAATAATGGAAAGGGGCGGCCACGGTGGTACAGTGGTTAGCATTGCTGCCTCACAGCAAGAGGTTCTCCGGTTCGATCCTCGGCTGGGGTGCCTTCTGTGCGGAGTCTGCATGTCCTCCCTGTGGTCGCGTGGGTTTCCTCCGGGTGCTCCGGTTTCCTCCCACATCCCAAAGACATGTTGCAGGTGGATTGGACACTCTAAATTGGCCCTAGGTGTGTGTGTGAGTGTGCCTTCTGTGGAAGGTTGGGCGCCGGGCTGGCAACTCGACACTGTAAAACTCCACTGCCATTCAATGTGCGGACAAGGTGATCCGCTGTGGCGACCCCTAACCGGGAAAAGCCGAAAGAAGAAGAAGAAGAAGAAGAATGGAAAGGGAAACAGGAATCTCTCTCACCAATGAATGCAGAATGAATCATCTGCAAATCACTCTCTGCAATGAGAAAAAGACGGCGGGACACTCCATTCTCCCAAGTGGTAAACTGGTGCCTCATGTCAAGCAGATTGAAACTGGACATAGTGCATGTCATTTCATCTTCAGGATAGAACTGGAGGAATAGCTTAAGAAACTTCCCAGCACATTTCCCTCTCTATATGACCTATTTTCAGATGTGTATCTCCTGTACGCAAAGGGAGGTATGACCATATATCCCTATGCTTGTTTAGCAATCACTTGATGGACTGGCTGCTGGGCCAAGTTAGAAGGGTCCTAGGATACAACTTTTCCTCCAAGATGTACTAAGAGTACTTATATGTAGACTTTATCTGGTTGATATGGTGCACCCCCTAAAAGGCTGGTCACCTCCCTTGACCTATGGAAGAGCCAAAAGAGCACTGCATCAATAAATCATCTGTCATCAGAATCAGTAACTGATCCTGCTGCAGAAACAGGGTACCCACTTTTGAAATTGGTGAGAACTGTCTACTCATGCTGACAACATGACCAAATCACCTAGAGCTGTATTTCCCATTTTCGACATGGGGTCGGGGTGTCATGTCAACTGTCGTTATCTCTCTTGCTATTCAATACCACTCTCTTTTCTTCTTCAGCATGCATGTCTGACTGTTGCAGGTCTTCTCTCACACAATCTATCCACCTCTTTGCTGGATGCCCTCATTTCCTCTTGCCTTCTTCCTGTCTGTCCCAAATCTTATTCACCAGATTGTCCTCCTCTTTTCTGCACATGTGCCTACATAGTGGTGATCTGTTCTCTTTGACCTTCTCTGCAACTGGAACTATTTTGCTTCTGCTCTGATGTCATTTCTTCGTCTGCTCCACAGTGTGCATTCTACCATCCCTCTCAGGAACTTCATCACCTTTAACTTCTGAACTGCTCTGCCTTTACTGCCCCGGTTTGTGTACCATAGAGTACTATTGATCACACCACTATTTTGTATGCCTTGCTTTTCAGCATCACTGACATTCTTCTGTCATAAACTACCCCTGGCATTCTGTGCCAGTTGGCTGCAGCCAGAGTCTAGTTTTGACTTCCTCATTCAGAATTTTCTCCTCTACCACCCCTCCCAGATACATGAATCCATTAACCTGTTCCTTTATTTTCCCTTCTATCGCAATTCTCAGCTTATTCTGATTTTCCCATTTGCTGCCAGTACAGTTGTCTTATCTGTACTCTGTTTCCTCCCATGTGCTTTCAGTTTTGCATTCCATTCCCCATCCTCTGCTGAAGTTCTTGCTCAGTCTGTCTGTCTGCAATGCCACATCATCTGCATACAGCAACTTTGTTGAACTGCCCCCACCAACCTGTTTGCTAATATACATTAGATCACCAGTACGAGCAGCAGTAGGCTCGGAGATGAACCCTGATGCACACCCACTGCCAGTGGGAGCCCCTCCGAGTCCAAACACTAATCGTACATGAGTCCATGTACAGAACCTGCACTCTTTCTACCAATGTTTCTGGGACTTTGAACCACCACAGGACTGCCCAAATCAGCTTTTTTGGGACTTTGCTATATACTTTCTCCAAGTCTAGAAAGGAGCAGTTGGAATCCTTCCTCATCTCTAGCTTCTTCTCAAGTATCTGCCGCACTGCAAATGTTAGGTCAGTTGTGCTGTATCCTAATCTGAATTCAAACTGCTCATCTCCTATCTTACTTTCAACTACTCTGCATATTCATTTATCAATCACCATCACCAGAACTTTCATGCAGCACTGATAGGAGTTTGATATATCTATACAGTTCACAATTGTGAATGTCCTCTTTGTTCTTGAACATTGGCACTAGTATGCTTATTCTCTAGGTATCTGGGATAAGCATCTCTCTCCATACTGCTAAGCGCACCTTAAGGAGACATTTCTCCCCTATCTTACCCAACATCTTTATCATATCTACTGTGACTTATCTGAGCCCACTGCTTTTCCTGACTTCATTTACCTTAGTGCTGCTCTTACTTCCTCTATGGTGGGCTCCATCTCTTCTTTCATTGTAGGCTGTGTCTGGGGCAGTACATCTTCACTGGGGTTTTCTTCATTCAGAAGCTTCAGGAAATTCTTCTTCCATCTGCTTTTGATGTCCTGTGGACTGGTGAGCATGTTGCTAATGGCATCCCTTATGAAGGGTGTCTATCATTTTTATCTTTTTGTCTTTGCCTTGCAACCTTATAGGGTTTCTTGTGCCATCTGGTGAAAGCACATAATACAAACAGCTAACCATTTTGAGAATGTATGTTAAGCTAATAGCACATCTTTCTAACATGGAACAGATGAACTTAAACCAGATTTCTTAGAATGAAATCTACCTGTGAATATCCAGAGTGTGAAATAACCTCTATCAAACTGTTGGCTTTTGGCAAAAAAGACCAAAAATAATCAGACTAATTAAGAGATAACATACAAGATATGTTTGGAAGAGGGCGGAGCCTAGCAGTGAATTTTGACAGCTCCATAAAGTAGTATAATAATACAGGAATATTTTATTATTTTCAAGTTTAAAATGTCAGAAATCTATAGATAAACTAGTAAACTGCATAAATATCAATTTTGGTGGAGATATACAAAACTTTTCCTGTCTAGTAACTTGGAGATATATTGAGTCACTGAATATGAACAACTCAAGGAATTCTCATCCAGATGCTGCTTTGAAAAAACTGCAATTGATGACATCTACTTTATAGGAAATATCTTTGAAGATGGATGGCTTTAAAAACTACTTAGAAAACCTCCAAATAAATTCTCAAAAACAGACAGATACTCTTAAGGAACTATTACAGCAACACCATACAAATATATAGATTTCTCTAAATGACAATGAAGGGAGGCTCAAAGAGGAAGAATTCCAAAAACAATTTCTGCTTAAACAGAATACATGGCTGCTTAACAAATTAGATGACTTAGAAAACAGGGAAAGGAGAAACAACATAAGGATCTTTGGTCTGCCTGAAAACACTGAAGGAGAAGACATTATTTCATTCTTAACAACCTGGATTCCTGAATTTTTAGACTTGAAAGAGGGACTTTCACTTGGAATTGAAAGGGCGCATTGAGGAAACCTAACTCAACAAATACTCCACCTAGATCCATAGTTATAAAATTTCTTTCATTTCTGGACAAGGAACTAATGTTAAAATCTGCTTGGAGAAAATCACCCTTAAAATACAATCAAAGCCTGATAAGGTTTGACAATGATTATTCTTCCAGAATACTAGAATGGAAAAAAGTCTGGCCAATAATAAAACTGTTGAAACAAAACAACATTAAAGCACAGCTGGCCTTTCCAGCCAAGATAAAAATATTTTGCCAATGAGATGAAAACCTTTAATGACTTAGAAGAAGCTACTATATTCATCAAAAACAGCAACATATAGTGTCTAGCCCAGAAGAAATGGAATGTATGACCCCTACTCTTAAAAGAACAAAAGAAACAAATCCTTAGACTATTGCTAGAAAGAAGAAACAAAAAAATATTCCAAGATAGCTGTCCCAAAAAATAGCTCTTACAACTACATCTCTCAAAGTATCAACTGATATGGTACATCACTTGTCATCTGTTTTTATTTAAAAAAAGGAGAGTTTCGTAAAAAACTGAGAAACACTAATAATTTATTCAGAATGTTCAGAGAGTCCAGTAATTCTTCACAAACAAAGGTAGGTCAAGATGGGTTACTATTTACATTATATATAAGCTAAACCAAACATATAA
>NC_056749.1:248321199-248453699 GCF_019279795.1 Protopterus annectens
GCAGTCATAACAGATGGGTTATCCTGCGGTCAGGCGGATCCTCGGTCGACCGAATTCCAAAGTCTAGGTCCGGCGTCGGTTGTCATCACTTCTTCCCTGACGTCAGTGCAGTAGGGGTATAAAAGAACCAGCCGACGCCATCTTCTTCAGTTTTTCTTGCCCCAGATGTCAGGTGCCCCCAGAAGGAAGGCAACACATAAACATATGTAATAATGCAATGTAAAATAATCAAAAAACAGTAGTTTGCAAGCAAATACACCATAAAAGAATACCCCAATCAGGTTGTATGAGAGGTGTTTGTCATAAGGCCTGTCCCAAGAGGGGATGGAGGGAGGGAAACCTGGACTGCAGCTGTATTAGCACTCGAACATCTACATTTATGGTAGGTACAAAACTGTACTATGTTCATCATGCATACAGCTGCAGTCATAACAGATGGGTAGAATCCCAAAGCTAAAAAGGGGTGGCAGGCACCAAGTGGAACTAGGAGGAGCAAGGATGCCCTGCAAGACTGCTGTGGCAAAGCCCGCTCTAGATTTAGAGTAAAGTGGAAGGTGATAGTGCTTGGAGAAAGTGTGCACAGAACTCCAAGTGGCTGCTTCCAAAATGTCCTTGGTAGGAACCCCCCTGAGGAAAGCTGCAGAGGTAGCTGTGGCCCTTGTGGAGTGTGCAGTGAGATCTGATGCTTGTAGGCACAGTTTTTCCATGAAATGAGTAACAAAAGTGTATGCAGTGGGCTATCCATTTTGAGATTGTCTGCTTGGAGATAGCCTTTCCTTGAGCACCTGTAGCATAGGTCACAAAGAGTTGCCGGATTTTCTGAATGGCTTTGTCCTGTCCAAATAATAACGAAGTTGTCTGTGAATGTCCAAGGAATGTAATAGCCTTTCCCCTTTGTTTTGTGGGTTAGGATAAAAGGTAGGTAAGTGGATAGTCTGATTCAAGGCTACACTGGATACTACCTTTGGCATAAAGGAAGGGTTGGTTCGTAAGGAAACTCTGTCCTGATGGAAAATGATGAAAGGTTGCACAGCCATGAGGGCCTGTAGTTCCGAAACCCTGCGTGTTGAGGTGATAGCCAGAAGGAAGGCTGTTTTCCATGACAAATATTGCAGTTCTGTTGAAGCAGCTGGCTCAAATGGAGGCAGGGTCAGTTTTTCCAAAATGAAGTTGAGGTCCCAAGCAGGTACTGGTGGTTTCCTTGGGGGTTTTATATTCTAAGCCCCTCTGAGGAACTGTCTTAAGAGAGGATGAGAGAATAAAGGAGAATCTGTGTTGTATTGTGCAGAAATGGCTGAAGCATGGATCTTGATGAAGGAGAAGGAAAGTCCACTGTTCAACATCTCAGCTAGGTACTGTAATATTTGAGGTAAATTTAGTACCCAAGGATTCTGGCCCTTTTTCTGATTCCAGGCACAAAACCGTTTCCATTTGGCGGAGTAGGCTTTTCTAGTAGAAGGTCTTCTGGCATCCAAGATGACATCCTGCACCTCCTTGGAGAGGAGGGTCTGTTGGGAAATTAAGGAATCCTCCATGCGGCTAGATTGAGGGTTTTCAGCTGACTGTGAAGAGTTTTGAAGTTGTGCTGGGACAACAGAAGAGGCACTAGAGGCAGGATCCATGGTGGGGAATGCGTCAGGCTCTTCAGGAGTGGATACCAGTGTTGTCTTGGCCAGTCTGGAGCAATGAGAATCATGTTTGGCCTCTCTGCTCTGGCTTTTAATAGAACTTTGGGCAGCAGAGGAAGAGGTGGAAAGGCATAGACTGTCATTGTTGTCCAATTGAAAGAAAGTGCGTCCACTTTCCAGGCCTGTGGATGATAGGTCCTTGAGCAAAATTTTTTCAGTTGGTAATTTCTGTGGGTAGCAAAGAGATCTATGTCTGGCTGTCTCCATGCCTGAATTATCTTTGCGAAAACTTGAGGATGCAACTTCCATTTGTGTGGATCTGCCATATTTCTGCTTAGGTTGTCTGCCAGTGTGTTTTCCTTCCCTGGCAGGAATTGTGTTTGAAGTTGGATTTGCAATTCCAGAGCCGTGTTCCAAAGGGACATGGCTAGTCTGCACAGGGGGTATGAATGAGTTCCTCCCTGTTTGTTTATGTACCACATCACTGTGGTGTTGTCTGTCCTTATCAATAGCTGGCCTGGATGCAGTAGGTCTTTGAAGGCCATAATAGCATTTTGTACTGCTAGCAATTTTGATTGATGTGTAGGTGCTTCTCTTTTTGGGACCATTTGCCCTGAATGCACTGATCTGTCATGTGCGCCCCCCCAGGCGTAGTCCGAGGCGTCTGTTGTGATGATATGATTTGCTTGAGGCATGCAGAAGGGGAGACCTATGTTTCTTTGGCATGCTTGAGCCCACCACAGAAATTCCTTTTGAAGACATGGAATGAGTGGTATAATTGTTTCCAAACTGTGGCTGTGTTGAGACTATAAGTTTTTTAGGTACCATTGAAGTTTCCTCATATGCAGCTTTGCACATGGGATCAGCAGGATGCAAGATGCCATGAATCCCAGAGCCTGCAGGACTTTCCTTGCAGTCAGCCTGGTGAAGGTTGCCATTTTGCTGAAGTATTGAGATAGTTGCCCTTGCTTCTCTGGCGTGAGGTAGGCCATCTGGGTGTTTGTATTCAAGCTGGCACCCAGGAAAATTATTGTTTGAGAGGGTATTAGTTTTGATTTCTTTTTGTTGACTGTGTATCCCAGAAAGTTCAACAATTTTATTACAAATGCCAGGAGTTTCAGAAGTATGTGCTTGCTGTCCGCTTGGATCAGGCAGTCATCCAGATATGGGTATATTTGTATCCCTTGAAGTCTGCAGAAGGCAATTACTGATGCCAGGCATTTCGTAAACACTCTGGGCGCAGTAGATAAGCCAAATGGCAATGCAGAGAATTGATAATGGGTTGAACCTGCAAGAAATCTGAGGTATCTTCTGCAATCTAGTCTGATAGGGAGATGCAGGTATGCCTCCTTGAGGTCCAATGTTACCAGCCAAGACTCCTTGCCCAGCATGGGAAGAAGCTGCTGTAATGTGAGCATGTTGAATTTTGGTACGAGTAAATATGTGCTTAGGATGGATAGGTCCAAAATAGGTGTCCAATCTTTGTCCTTCCTTGGTACCAGGAAGAGTCTGGAATAAAAACCTTGACCCTGTTCTTTTGCAGGTACCTCTTGAATAGCTTTCATGTCCATGAGAGCTGAAATTTGTTTTTGTGCCTCTGCCCTTTGATTTTGTGGCAGGTTTGGCATGCCTCTCGTTTTTGGAAGAATGTGAAAGTGGAATCTGTAGCGTCTGTCTATAATGTCCAGGATCCATTTGTCTTTTGTGA
Organism: Protopterus annectens; assembly: GCF_019279795.1. Lineage (NCBI taxonomy): Eukaryota > Metazoa > Chordata > Ceratodontiformes > Protopteridae > Protopterus > Protopterus annectens. The sequence continues at coordinate 248,324,536 of NC_056749.1, forward strand.
CAATATGCCAATTTTTTGAAAATAATGCCAGTTTTCCACCTAAAGGTGCTGCCATTAAAGCTTTGCTTGGCATGCAAAGGGGAAAGTCATTGTGTCTGCTTTCTGAATGAGTGTGATCTATCTTCTCCACCTCTTGGTGTAGGTGCTTGCCATTGTCTGGCTCTAAATGATCCTTGAGATTGCCCTCTACCCCTTGGGAGCAGGTATCTGCCTCTGAGGTCTGTCCGTGGCTGGAAAGGACCAATTTTTTGAAGGCCAGTTTCTGCTGAAACGAGGAGGTTGTACCTGTAGGAAATCTTTCACTGTTTGCATTGATCTTGTCTTTTCCTCCATTTTCTTTAGTACCTCCTCAGCTTTAACACCAAACAATACATCTTTTTGAAGAGGTGCATCTAGTAATTTAGCTTTGACATGATCTGGTAAGGTTTGCTCTTTGAGCCAAGCATGTCTACGTATGTCTACGTATGACAGACCCTGTAACAGTTTTCATGGCTGCTTTAGATTTTGTGAAAGCCTTAATGGAAAAGGAGGAAGGCCTGAAGACACCTTGAGAAGTGGCAGGCCTGTCTAAACTCTGAGTTTCCCCTCCAAGGGTGGCATCGGTATCTGTAGTCGGAATGGGGGATGAGGAGACCGCGACCTCGGGCACAGAAGACACCGCTAAAGAAGCGTCATCAGTACTCAGGGGCTGCGTAGGCGCCTCACTGAGAACCGAAGCACCGGTAGTCGGCTTTAGCGTGGTGTCGGTAGAAGTCGCGGACCTTGTATGTCGGTCCTTATCTTTGCGTCTTTTACTCAAAACTGGAGTCGGAGCATCCGACGACATAATGTAATTAAATGTTTTACCAAAATAGTGTTGGGCGAACTCCGCCCGACGCTTAATAGTGCGTTTGTTGAATCTAGCACAAAAACGGCATGCCGAGACGTCGTGGTCTGGGCCTAAGCAAGGAATACAGAAAGAATGGAAATCCTTATGCGTATTTGCTTCCCACATGAAATGCAATTATTAACTTTGTCTGACATCGGTCTGAGGCAAGAAAAGTTTCCAACGGGTACTTAGCTTTCAAGAAGACTTCGCTGAAATATTTTCGTAAATCTCAGGAGCTGGCCAACCGCACTTGAACTGCTTCTGCCGGGCACCGCGGCAAGAAAGACTGAAGAAGATGGCGTCGGCTGGTTCTTTTATACCCCTGCCACACTGACGTCAGGGAAGAAGCGACGACAACCGACGCCGGACCTAGACTTTGGAATTCGGCCGACCGAGGACCCGCCTGATGGCAGGATAACCCATCTGTTATGACTGCAGCTGTATGCACGAAGAACATCAGGAACTTTTAAAAAACACTTGGATTTCATTTCCAATAAATATAAAGGCAACTTAATATTAGGAGGAGATTTTAACTGTATATCTGATATGTCTGAAACTACAAATAAAAGACCGCTGTGTAATCTGCTGTATCAAAAGCTTTAAACAAGTGGGTAAAATCATTTCATCTTGTAGATACTTTCAAATTTAAAGAAGATAAATATTTGTTGTTTTCCCATCAAGATCACAGATTTGGCACCCAAACTAGAATAGATATTTGCTGCCCATGACTCGCACAAAATGGGTACAAACCATTAATCTTTAACTCCATAATTCCAGCATATATAACTAAAATTAAAGCGTTCAAACCCTAGTTATTATCTGAATTACAGTTCTTCTTAGATATTAACTACACCACTGAGATAAATAAAATAATGATATGCTACTCATTAAAGGCTTACATATATGGCAAAACACTAACTTGGCATAAAATAAAAATCAGAGACTGAGATTCTGAATTATTAGATCTACAATCCAAACTTTTGTCAGTAAAAGCTGAAAAAAATCAAAATCATTTGGAGATGAAAATGAAAGTAGAAGTATTAAACAATAAATACAACAAAATTCTAACACATAAAACTAGTTTAGCTTTAGAAAAAATAAAATTAATATATTGGCCACTTCTCCCAAATATCTACATAATTTATCCACAAGAATCAAAATACAGTCAAAAGCTAATAACATTAAAAGTATCTTCCATGAAAAGAAAGGTAAAAATGTCTCCGATATAGGTGACATTCTTGATGCCTATAGAAATCGCTATATGGAACATTTCCAAAAAGAAAATATACATATTGATCAATTAAATCTAGATGAAAAATGTTCTAATATAAAAAAATACCAGAAAAATTAAAACTAGACCTGCAAGCACCCATATCCTACAACGAAATTACAGATACAATAAAAGAGGGTACAAATAATAAAAGCTCCAGGTACAAATGGCATAATTATGGAAATATATAAACGTTTTCCTTCAAAGATACTATCCCTCTTCCATAAAACTCTATTATTCAGTCACAAGCTTTAATACCATCCTCTTGGAGATATTCCTTAATCACACCAATCCTAAAGGAAAAAAAAAACCCAAACCTCTGTACCTCATATAGACCTATATCATTATTAAATAATGACTATAAGATATTTACAACAATCTTAACTAACAGAATGCAAATACCACTATGCAAAACAATAAATAATAATCTAACTGGATTTGTACATCATAGACACACATGACAATATTAAAAGGATAATTTCTCTTATAGATTACATTAATAAAGAAGTTAAAGTAACAGTCATAAATGGGTTGGATATAGAGAAAGCCTTTGATTCCCTAAATTGGGACTATTTACTCAAAATCCTAATGCTATTTGAATTTCCTGCATCCTTTGTTAATCTCCTAAAGAATATACATATATATATACACACAAATAATTTAGTGTATGGCAAGTTAGGTCCTTTTATCTCTGAATCTATACATATAACAAAAGGCACTAAACAAGGATGTCCCATGTCACCGATTCTATTTGCTCTGGCTATTGAAATATTGGCAGATTAAATTTGTAGCAATATAAAAATCAAAATAATAGATTTTTATGAACAATACAATTCTAAAGTAATGCAATTTGCTGATGACATTTTACTAAGATTATCTAATACAAAACAGACATTAGAACAATTAGATATATTAACTGACAAATTTCACATGACTTCAGGACTCCATTTCAATAAATCAAAATCAAGTTTTATTTTTAAAAAGAACTGCAGACTAATGGGGATCACATCATAGGGAAACAAGAATCTACCTTAAAATATCTAGGAATTGAGTTATGCAAGGATAATAATGAATTATTCTCAAAAAACTACAATATCATCAATACAATTAAAATCTCTATGGAAAAATGGAACAAAATAATATTAATATTTGAAGATAGACTACAGTTAATAAAAATAGTTTTACTGCCCAAGATCCTATATATATATATATATATATATATATATATATATATATAGGTTCATAGGTTGGTACTAGGCTATTGGCTCTAAGGCCTATGCAAGCCTAGCCATAACAATTCCCTGGATATTTCTTCCCACAATATTTATTTCTCTGGGCCCCTGTCTAGCAGGGTGACTGACATGATTCCCCAGGGTGACATGATCCCCAGGGTGAATTTCCTATCTCCCATCCAATCATCAAGGTTCCTTTTGAAGAGGGCCAATGGGGCGCTCTGCTTGACATGTATGGGCAGTCTATTCCAGAGTATGGGGAGTCTCTGGGTCAGGAACCTATCCCTCCAGCATGTTTTGTTCATTGTGATGATAAGGTTTAGATTCCTGGAGTGTATGGCTCTGAGGGATTGGGATTTCTTTAAGTGGAGCATGTCCAACAGCTCAGGGTTTGACATGGCCTTGTATGTTAAGCAGAGATCACCTCTGAGTAGACGATATGCAACAGAGTATAGCTGGAGTTATTTTAGACTGTCAGCATATGGCATCTGCTTTAGGCCTGTGATTCTTTTAGTGAGATATTTCTGTGGCCTTTCCAGCTGTTGCAGATGTCTTGTAAGGTACATACCAAACGGGGCATTATACTCTATAATGGGTCTAATGAGGGATGAGTACAGTGGGACAATGACCTCCTTTTTTCTGGATGAAAAGCCCTTAGTGATGAGGTGTGCCACATAGAAGGATTTCCTGACTGTTGTGGCGATGTGGTTATCGAAAGTGAGACCACTGTCCACCTGTGTCCCTAAGTCTCACATCACACTTTCAATGTTTAGTGTCCTGCCACCTATGTGGTAATTTATGGGTACATGTTTTTTTCCCAAAGGGGATAACTATACATTTCTTGGCATTAAGCTTGAGCCCATGGCTCTGGCACCAGGCATCTGTTTCTGTAAGGCCCTTTTGTAGAATATCCACATCATTTGGGGATTCAATAATGGCTCCCAGTTTGCACTCATCTGCAAACTTTGTTAGCCAGAGTCCCTTAGTGTTGGCCTGTACTTCAGAGAAGTAGATACCAAACAAGAGTGGTCCCAGGACTGAACCCTGAGGTACTCCACTTGTCACTGGTCTGGAGCTGGAGTTTGAGTCGGCTACTTTTACAGTCTGGGTTCTGTCAGTAAGCCAGTTGGCAACCCATTGAATGACGTAGGGATTTATGCCCAGCGTAGTAAGTTTATCTATGATTCCAGAGTGGGGGATGGTGTAGAAGGCCTCGGCAAGGTCCAGATAGGCTGTGTGGACCGCCTTACCCTAGTCCACAGCTCTGGAGACTGATTCGAAGAAGTCAATCAGATTCAGGAGACAAGATCTGTCCTTCACAAACTCAAACTGAGTGGGGTCCAGTGTTTGAAGGTTGCCAATGTCTTTGTTTAAAAGTTCCATGATAATGCATTCCATGCTCTTGCAGGTCAGGCTTGTCAGACTGATGGGACGGTAGTTCCTGGGATCCAAGGTGGATCCTCCCTTCTGGAGCGGGATAACTGCAGCTGTGCGCCACTCAGTGGGCACAAAGCCTGAGGTGACGCTACGATTATCCAAAAAGACGAATAGAATAAGAAAAACTCACTTTAATAAAACAACAAAGCTTTCAGGGATAACCCTTCTTCAGTGTTAGTCAAACCAGGTTTTTGGATATTCTGCTTTTGGAATAGAGAAGACTAAGAACTTCAGGTTGAAGTTTTGTTTTAAGTGACGCTATGATTAAACATGACATTTAGGTGAGGTGCCAGTTCATTTTGTAGTCCATGTAGTACACAGCCTGGGATGCCATCTGGTCCCATGGATGCTGTATTCTTAGCTTTGAAGAGTGTGGTTTCTACCTGTGTGGCCGTGATTATCAGAATTTGGCAATCTTTTGGTATTGAGATGTGCACTTTAGGGGGTGAGAGGGGGGTGAAGTTGGCACTAAATTGATCTGCCAGGATATTGGCAATATCCTTGGGATCAGTATATTTAATGCCATTCTGTTGTAGCTCGGAGCAGGTCTGAGCATTGCCATTTAGATTCTTGACATAACTATAGAATGCCTTGTGGTTGTCTTCGGAATCTTTGGCAATTTTATTTTCGTAACTAGCTTTTGAGTATTTTATGAGGGATCTCAGATTCTTACTGAGGCTGGTGAGGGAGTTTTTTTGCATCCTGGGATTTTCCTCTTTTCTGCAACAGTTTCTTTCTTCTGTTGTATAGTTTGTTTATAGCATGGGACCCCCAGATTGGCTTCCTTTTTTGGAGAAGAGCATCTTGGTTCTATTTGGGATGGCATAATTCATGCATGAGTGGATGTGCTCGTACAGTGCCTTAGTGTAGGATTCTGCAGTCGAACTTCTAGATCCCGTCTGCATGGGTGTTGTGAAGTTGGTCACTTCTGACTTCAGTAGCATGAAGTTGGCTTTGGAGAAGTTTTTTAAGGAGGTTTCCTTACTGGGGGATGGGGGTGGGATGTGGATGTCAAGGGTGATTTACTTATGGTCAGACCTGACCAATGAGGGGGTGACCACTGGTGTGGAGCATCTATCTCCCATGTTGGTAATGACCAGGTCTAGGATACTGGAGCCCCTGGTGGGACAATGGATTAGTTGGGAAAAGGAGTTGGTACCCGAGTAGTTTTCCCAATTAATGGTAGGGTAGTTGAAATCACCCAGTATTAGGGTGTTTGATTGTATCTTAATATTTTTCAGTATGTTTAGAAAGGTGTAGTGAGAATCTTTGGGCATGGTGGGGGATCTGTAGCAAGTTACAATTTGGATTGCAGTCTTACCTAGTGTTAGCTGCACCTGGAGAATTTCAGATGCATTGTGTTGGGCAACTAGCCTGGAGGTGTTAATATCCTTGGTGAATATGGACACTCCTCCACCTTTAGTGTTTCGGTCTTGGTTTTGTGGCCGAAAAGTGTGGTAAGAATTGTAGCCTGGTATTGCAGGGGTGCTCTCTGGAGCATTGAGCCAGGTCTCAGTTACTGCACAGATATCGATGTTCTCCAGTTTTAGGAGTGCCTCGATAAGAGTGCATTTTGAGGTTTAGACTTGTAGGAATGAGTAGCATTACCTTCAGATTTTGCATGCTTGTATCTGCTATGGTGGTGGTTTTATCCTTTGAACCTTGCCTAAAAAAGGCACTATAGGGGCGGCAAGAGCTTTAGCCAGTAACCTGAATCCCAGGGGTGACAGGTGAAGACCATCTATGGCAAAGCACCATGGTTTGTCGATCATGTCTCCCCAGGCAGACAAATACTGGATCCCCTTTGAATGACACCAGAAGCTTAGCCAATTGTTGAAGTCAATTATTTTGTCCTTATACTGTGGTATCATTCTGGGTGAAGGCAAGATGCTACTCAGGGCTAGGGTCATACCTGCCTGGGTCACATGATCCAAGAGTTCTTCCATGTCTCTTTTCATGTAGTCCAGGGAGGTACGTCTCAAGTCATTCACTCCAGCATGGACAATGACAGAGTCATATTTGTACTTGTGGAGTGACTTGAGTGCGTGCGTTATGTGGCAGATCCTGGCACCCGACAGGCAGCTGACTGTAATTTTCTCCTTGTTCAGCCTGGTGAGTGGGACATCAGTGTGCCTGACTATAGAGTCACCTATGACTAAAGTGTTGGGTACATTGTTTTGCCTTAGGTGCTGTTGTTGGGTGGCACACTGGTGTTGTGAGCTATGTGTCACTTTGGTTGTGACTGGTGTTTGTTTGTGTTTCGGCTTCGGAGGTCCTTGTTGCTTGGGCAGGTTAATGTTAAGGGCCTCCGCATATGTGGGTTTAGTGTTGCTATGTGTGGGTGTTGATGGTGTGGGTTTTGAAAGGCTATGAGTTGCTTGAGGTGTAATGCAGGTGTTAAAACTTCTCCTCTTGACTGTCTAGCACAATCTTGGCCGGAGAGAGCTTTGCTTCCAGTTTGGCTATGTAAGTGCATCTCTCGCAGGTTGTAGTGTTGGGTGGTAGGAGGAGAGGATTGTCTGTGTACATGAGGCAGTTGCCGCATTGCCCCAGTATGCCCAGATTCACTAGGTGGACAGGAAAAATCACCGGAAGCTGACCCTTGGACATGCCTGTTTAGGTGCTTTTTTGTAAAGTTTAAGAGCTGTTTTCCCTTACCTTTGCAAGGTACTTTGCAATTATAGGCTGTTTAGTGCCTATGACTAATTTCTCCTTACTGACAAGGAGAGCTGAGTGCTTGTATCAGTTTCAGGCTTCCTAGTGCTTTCCAGCAGGTTCTAGAGCAAGTGCTAGTCACAGGGGTTCAGATTTTAGTGCTACTACTGAGAAACCAGCTAGTTTTAAGGGAAAATTTGAAGAGCAGACTTTCTGGTACCTGGAATAGTTTAACTGTAGCCTCGCAGTGCTGCACAATGTGAAAAATGTGCAAACACAAGCGTTTTTAAGCCAGAAAGTTGAAAGGGATAGAAATCAGCCCAAAAATGCTAATAAAATTACAATTTCAGAGCTGGAAACCACTCCTCTAGCGTTAGATAGGCAGTACAATGCTCACCAGTCCCACTGGTAGGCAGTAGGACTTCCCTCTACCACAGCAAGGTCTGGATAGCTCTGAGCACAGAAAATAAAGTCCTGAGACAAGCAAAGCTGAGTGTGTAGTCCTAAACAGTAAATGCAATTAAAACTCTACAAAATTTGCAATTTAAAACTTTTTAAATGAAGCAAGGCAAGTGCACAACTGAAACGATTTAAGAGGCAGTAACACAGCAGAATAAGTAGCTAGTCTACATACACAAAAAAGTCTATATATACAGAAAAGCAGCTAAAACACACAAACTTCAGATGCAGTGTAACCCAGAGCACTTGAGTTGTAGCAATATTAAGGCAATTACAGTTATAAATACTCTTTCCAAAATGTTTGAGAAGCACAGTCAGAACACAAGGCGATACTGGCAAAAAATATTATTTTTTTTTGAAAGGGAAAAAGGAGAAATAGAAGGCCTTATCAAATGTTCTCTCTGTATTAGGTAGAATGAGCTAATGACACTAGACTGGGAGGAGTGTCCCAGATCAGATTTACAGTAGGGGCGGGCAACTGCAAAGCCACCAAGTATAACAGCAAGACACTAACAGGGAGGGTGGGGACAATACTAAAGCTATTAGCCTACAGACAGTAAGCACTACAGAAAGCCACAAAATGAAAGTTTTTAAACAGATAAAGATTTGTAAGGATACAGAATGCTTTTAACTGCAAACAAATCAGTTACCCGTGCAGATTACTTAATATCAATAAAATACACTCAAAAACTAAGCAGCAGGCAATAAAAGTGCTATATATAAATTGCTAGAAACAATAATCAGTATAAATAATCGAAAAAACAGGATACTTGTATATCTCAGCTGAGTTGTAGTCAACACCTCTCATCCACTGTGCTCAGTGTGTATAGACATATATCTATCTATATATATCTATATATATATATATATATATATATATATATATATATATATATATATATATATCTATATATATATATCTATATCTATATATATATATATCTATATATCTATATATATATATATCTATATATCTATATATATATATCTATATATCTATATATATATATATCTATATATATATATATATATATATATATATATATATATATATATATATATATATACAGCCTTTGCAGTACAACTCGAAGAAAGGAATATACTTAAAGAAATAAATTCATGCCTAATAAAATTTTTATGGTTTCCCAAAAGAAACAGAATAGCTTTTTATACATCATATCAGACCATGGAAACCGGGAGGATTAAACTTTCGTGATATAGAAACATATATAAAAGCATCAATATCTAAAACAATCTCAGATTGGATAAGTCCAAATTACTCTGCAAATTGGAAATAATTACTAACTGTAATACCAATAAATGAATTTGATTTACAAAAAAAAAATGTTCAAATAACAGATAAACACAATTTGCCATGGCACATGTTATGTATTAGTATGCAATATAACATAACTAAACCCACTAAAACTCTTATGATTAATTACTACACTGACTCATTCAGGAAAATTATTAATGTAAATACAGATTTAAAGATCTGGTTTGATCTTTTAACACCATTTATAGTCTCAACGAACTTTCAACATAAAATATATAGAGAAATTATTAATTCCTGGGAACAGAAAGGATTTGTTTGTTGGCTCCAATGTATCACTGAACTAAAAGTTTTAGATATGCAAGTAACAACAACAACATCATACAAAATTCCACAACAGGACTGACTAACTTTACAGAGTATTCTGTCATATTCGCAAGATTTAAGTAGAATAATGAACAATTCTTCATTTAAAGAAATACATAAATTTACAAAATACATATATGAAATCATATATAATGACTTTGACATGGGAAACGGTATTTCAAATTTTACAAAATATTGACCGCCTCACAGTAAGATGCTGTCCGATTCGATTCTCAGCTAGAGCATCTTCTGCGTGGAGACATGCGTGAATGGGCGTACCTTCGTTGAAGGTTGTGCATCAGGTCTGGCAAGCCAGTATGTAAAAATCAACTGCCAATCATTAGCGGACTGGAGTTCCGCTGTGGCGACCCCTAACCGGGAAAAGCCGAAAGACACAAACATTGATAAACTATAAAACAGCACCCAAAACCTCATATTGGAAATATATAACAAAAGGACACTCAATACAGTTAACTGAAGACATTAAAACAAATATCTTATTATTGATAAAATATACACCCTTTACACAACACTGGAAAGTTTGGAAATGCTTGCACAGAGCATTCTTAACCCCAGACAGAATCAGTAAAATTAGTTCTTCCATAAAAGGAATATGTTGGAGATGTGAGCAAGTACACAATGCAGATTGGAACAACATTTTCTTTGATTGGGTTAAAATTAAGTCATTTTGGAATGGTATTAATAACTTTCTACAAGCTTTATTTAATGAATCATTTTATTTAACTGAAGCGCTTGTATTATTAAATGTGAATGAAGGTCCTCATTTGAATAGGTCAAACATGTATCTAGTATGGACTATACTTGCAATTTCAAAGAAGTGTATAAAAAGAAGATGGAATACAAACACAACTTAGGAAGACTTCTACAGCCTACTGAAGACCACAGCATTATTGGAAATTAAAATTAAAGAATTAAGAATGTATCCAAAGTAATTTATCAACAACCCTTGGGGAAAGGTCTTCTCTCTGATTGACACTATACAATAATTGATCAGACACTCTGATAATGGATTGGACATACTTATAATGTAACTGTACACATTAAGATCTGTTATAGTGTCAGGCTAATGTAAATAGTGTACATAGTTATTTAAGATGTTATGTATAAATACTATGGGATTCATTCAAATGTATTTGAAAAATAAAAAACATTTTTGAGAAAAAAAAAAAAGACATGTTTGGAAGAAGCATAGAGTCTATCCTTAGACAAATCTGACCTGTAAGAAAAATCTCAAGACTCTACAGGGTCTGTGAAGTAAAGGCATAAAGCTGTGACTATGATCCGCACAATCCAGCAGCTGCTTGTGGCCTACTTGCTGTGGGAGACTGTAAGGGATGGGGTCTGTGAGTAGCTAACACAATCATGACCATCTATGAGGGAGGAAAGTGTTCCCAGCCCATGATGCGCAGACTGCAGTATATAGGCTGGAGATGTACACTTAGCTCTGCCAAGCCATTTGCATGATATCCTTTATTGGGCACGTGTAAGAGTAACTGCATAAAGGAGAAAACAAAGAAAGGCCTTTGTTTCTTCAAACATTCATGACAACCACAACAAGTGGGGTTTGGGCTAGAAAATGGAAAATCCTTCACGGCTGCCTGGATGACAGCTGCACCATGACAGCATCTCACCTTGGTGACTGGAGAATGAATAAGCATGTTTTGGAAGACCTTAATAGTTAGAAAGGAAAGGGCTGAAAAAGAAAACCTTAAACCTTTTAGTTCTGAAAATCTTATAAACTGATCCTGACAGAAAGCTGTACTAAATTATAGAACACAAAGGTGATACAGGGGCAGAAGTCCTGACAACCAGCCAGACATTAGTTACAGTTAGCTTAGGCCAGACATCAGTCTTCTGGACAACTGCATGAGGATAAAAAAGCCAGCAAATGTGTTTTGATCACACAGCAGTTATGACCACAGCCAAAGAAGTGTTTACGGTAACCCAAGCAATCTCGGAGAAAACTGAAGGAGGGCACGTTTCTAGTCCCAAAGAGAAATGCTTCCCAATCATTCAGAGTAGGTGGAAAGTTTCCAGACTTCCAATAAAATCTAAGTGACTCCTTGTGAAAGAATCAGTGGAAATATGATACACCTGACTGAATGGTTTAAAGTGTGTAATGAAATGTTCTCAATGGAGACTGGTGGAGAAAAGATCTTAATCTTGGCTGGGAATTCTCTGGTTCGAGACTAAAGGACTTTCCATTGAGGTCACCACAGAGTTAAAAGGCGCAACGAAGATTTGTTTATTCTGAGAGTGGGTGGGTAGATTCAACAATGAGAAGAAAAAGCAATGTATAAGAATGAGAATTGCTACATAGCAGAAAAGACATCTGCTGCCCACCTTCCTTGGTCTGACAAACAGGAAAGAACCCAAAGACAAGTAAATTCATAGGATCAGAAAACAAGTCTAATGAAGAAGACCATACATTTGTAAAAAGCCTCTTCCATTTTGCAAAGAACCAAGAATAAGGTTGGCAACTGTCATGGTGCCCAGAAAAAGAACCACAAGTTACTATATCACTGAATCCCATGATCAAGAATCCAGGACAAAGTTTTCAGAGTTTTTCAATAAAGAAATAAATCAGGTCTTGGAGCCCATTCAGTTCACACACTTGCTTGGTTGTGGGCATGTTCAAGGAAATTCTCCAGAGTCTGAGGAAAACAAAAGTGTCATCTGTAATTCTAGAGAATTTATAGACACTTCTGCAAAGGGACCCCATACCACTTCAGTTAAATGGGGGAGGGGGCCCGCATGACTTATGGATGCTTCCTGAAAGGAAAGCATCTACACAAATGGAATTCTTTGGAGTAGAATTTATGAAATATGTCCTTAGCAGAAAACTCTAGTGATAAATCCACCATGTCAGGCAAGAATCTGTAATCAGGAAATAGACTGACAACAGATAATGGTTTGGGAGTCATGAATATTTGACCATCCATCACGTGTAGTCTTGCTAGAGAGACAGTAGAAATAAAAACTTCTAAGAGGCTTACTAGGTAAAAGGGATTCTGGGACTGAAGCCTTTTTTCAGCTTACTATGCACTGGGACACCAGCAGCTTGTGTAATGTCAGAAAGGATGGACTTACAGTGGACTTGAGAATTGTCCTTACATTCTGGATCCCTTGTGCAGGACTGAGAGACGACTTGGTCCAGATGACAAAGATGCATAAGGACTGCATATATGTGTGTGTGTGTGTGTGTGTGTGTGTGTGTGTGTGTAAATTTATAATATACACACACACACAAAACTATCAAAAGCCTAAATACTGAAAAAATATCTAATGTTCAAAATATTGACAGTTAAAAATATCTAATGGTTAAAATACGGACAGTTAAAAATATCTAAACACAAAATACTGGCAAAACTGAAGTTACACTAAGGAAAGGTATATGCTCTTTTCCCATTGTAGTGCAACCTCGAAGTTGGCATATATAATTCACAGAGGGTGTGACTTGTGCAGGGGGGCTTGTTCCCTTGCAAAATCACTGACTTGGGTTGTGGTTAGATTTTGTCAATATTTTGTGTTTAGAAATCTTTACTTGTTGATATTTTGTTTAGATATTTTTCTCAATAATTTAGGTTGTCGATATTTAGGTGATTCAATCAATTGCCATACACCTACACGTATAAAAAAATATATATATATATATATATATATATATATATATATATATATATATATATATATAGTACATATACACACACACAAAATTATATATATATATATATATATATATATATATATATATATATATATATATATACACACACATACATACATATGCACACAAACACACATTCAGACAAACACATACTTGTGCATGTATTGAAGGTATAATACATTACAGGAAATCTGTAATACCAATGACAAATTTTTACCTGGTTAACAGGTAAAATGGCAGAGACTTTTTTATTGTACAGGATGCTTTGTGCTTTAACTTACTAGATCCAGTAATATCCAAGGACATGTATTACCAGATATACCGTGCAATGGCTCAAATACTGTGTAAGACAGAGGATTATGATAAAGTCTCTGATCATAACAAACTTATTATGTGTTCGAGCCATGGATGCCAAAACATTTGTCTCAAGACCTAAGTATGAGAGGTGAACCTTGGCATTCATGTTGAAAAACACAATTGTTACGATCGGTGAGACTACATCATAATTCCCTGTAGTGTATGGAGCTTTATTAGCTGCATGTACTACAAGTTACAGGGAAAAAAGGTGTTAGGTGCAAGTGTTTTACCAGTTTTCAAAGCCACTGAATGCATGCAAAGTAGTTAGTGTTGTCAGACAGCAGGCAGAAACGAGTTATCCCTCTTTAGGTCAAATGGCTTTAAAAGCTTTCGAACACTGTTCTGTAACTCTTTTGTTTATAAGTGGGGCACAGAAAAGGTTTAACAGCTTTTAGAGCTGTTTTACCTTCTGCCACTCTTTACTGGCTGATACTAGTCCCCGTTAATCACAAGGATGAAACCAGATCTTAATAGTGCTAAGGGATGCTTAACAGAAGGTTGTGAAGCTTCTTTGTGACATAAGAAAGGTGCTTAATTAAGCTTGCCTTCTTCCCATTTTTAGAGCATAATGACACTGCACCATGCATAACAATGGCATATTATTATGGGTAATGTATGTATGCTATGTTCCCTTCCTTCCATATTCTGTGTTTCCACAGTTCTAATTGTTTTAATTTCTTCAAGTGAACTATATTCTTGCCCTTTTATTGCTTGGGTTCACTTATACATTTAAAAATTTATAAATTATGATTTTTGAATCTAATGAACACTGCAGGTTCATGCTCTTATCCTGGGGAAATGCTTTTGAAGGCTTAATGTTTTCTTGTTTTGTAGAGTACTACTTTTTCTATTTATGTTCACTGTTGCTTATAAGGGTTAAGGGTTAGGGTTGTTCACTGCTACAGTGATGAGACTCCCATACGTCTGTAAGCTGTTTAATGCTATGCACTCTTGTACTGGGTTGTTCCAGATTAACCTTGATGGGAGAGAAGGGTCATCAGCAGTCCTAACAGTTAGCTTACATGTATTCCAGTATAGCAGCAAGTCTTGAAACTGCAACTGCCACATACCAGCTAGTTTTGTATGGAGGCCATTCACTCTGCACTCTGGTATCCCCACTGATAAGTTACTGCAAACGATTAGGTATAGTTTCATGCTTGGCACCTCCAGCCCCTAGACAGATGCACTGCTTATACCTTACCAGGTCATAGTCTGAAGCTCCAGTTTCTGTTAGGGCACAGCAATGGCTTGACTATACACCAGCAAAACCACTGACTCTGTAACAATCAGAGGTGACCAAGCAAAGCTGTGTCATTCATCTAATCTCATCTTATCTCTCTAGCATGTCAGTTGAGTCATTAATCAAACATGGGTTGTCTGGGTTATAATGAGGGATTTATCTCTTTTAGTCAACAGATCTCTGCACTGACTCTCTTTTGGATTTTTATGTCCCTTTTTGGATTTTCAGCTCTCTACTTGTTGATCTTTACTTCTACTGTTAACCAGAGGAGCATTATGATAATTACAGCAGATGATTCCTTTTAGATACAAAATGGACATTTTCTAAACTACGGTATACCTTCTTCATGCTTTAAGAAGCATTTCAATTCACAAATTTAAAGAAAAATCTCTTTTTCTTAAAAGTTATGTATAACAAATAATTAAAACCTATTCGATTTCATTTTTAATAGACTAATATTGATATTATTAAAATTTTAATTTTTAGGGAATTCACAGTACTCAAATACATGTGGAACCATCACATGACAGACTTGTGTCTTATGAATTAGAATAATGCAAACATATAGAGACACCCTTTTACTGAATGCATTTTACTTGAAATTATTTACTCTCCTGATATGTTAATAACTCATACTATTTTGTTATATTTAAGCTTCATTAAGTCAACCACAGACATTTAAGCATATGTGACATGTTTTGGGCAGTCTTGTTGTTAGGAATGCAGCTACATCAATCTTGTATAGTAGAGTAAAGGTAATTAACGAATTATACTATTAATATAGATACCTAATTTTATTTACTCCCCTTTTGCTTTTATTTAGTAAATTAACTAATTAGATGTCATAACTTTCCTTATGAATATAAAGTTAAAGAAATGTTATCATTTTAAAAATTACAATTTTCATTTAATTTTAAATGCATTTTATACTCTCATTTCTTAGTGTGAATTTATCTGAACACATCCATGCCTTTGTAATTTACTTAATGTAAGCACCTTCTCCTGTTCTGCTTTTAATAGGTAGTTCCTTCTTCCTGTTCTGCAGTTATCAGGTAGTTCATACACTGTATACATTTTGATTGCATATGTAAATGTACTGAACATATCTGTGATGTCCCCTGATGTCCCCCCATGCATTTAATCAGTATAGTTTACTTAAGTACTAGTTGATAAAATGTCTCCGTATCACTCTGATAAAAGTATGTTCTTAATTACCTCATGTCTTACTGATTTTAACTGATAAATCATATTTATCTAGGTTGATTTTTAAATATGTGCAATTAGTACAATTGGTCTTCTTTGCAACTGAAACTGTAGTTATATTTTTGTTTTGATGGTTTCTATTCATTTCGAATCGAGTTGCAGATATGCTACATTATCAATTTTCTTTTAAAAATAGGAAAGTGTTAAAACATACTTTATACAAATATGGTAAAATGTTTTAGTAGTCTTAGAATTATTTTTTCTCCTCCCTCATCCTATATGCCTCTCTTCTTTTGTCTCAATTTTAAGATTCAGCTACAGTGATTTACTTAACAAATCAATGCTGCTACCTTGTTTTACTGGACCTTATTATATACAAATGTATGTATAAGTAAGAGATGAGAGATGTCCCTCCTTAATAAGCTTATGTTTTCCTGAGGATCAGAATACATCTATATGGTACTGAACTGTAACAAACACTGAAGTGAAAAAGAAACATGTTTTGTTTTAATTATCAAATCAATTACAGAAGAGATGAGTACAATGAGAAAAAGAAGTTATGTACTCATCATAGCATTCCATCGGAGTTCTTTACTTCATTCATCTTCAACCTGTGAGTTTGGATCTGAGAAACGGATCCGACTCAGCCGTATACTAAAGCTCTAGGATCCTAACTCTGCACTCCCCCTACCCAAAATGCCCTGCTTTCCCCTCATCCCCTCAGACTGAGCTTGCTGCTGTAACATATGCAATGTCTCCAACATAACTATTTTCAATATACAAATAAACTAGAAAAGCACTTCAGGAGCTCAAACAGGCAAAAATACGTACAGTCAGCTCAACTGCCAGGCTTAATTCATATGGAAGGGAGATGCAGGGAGGGAAGGTTGAAGATAAATGACGTCAACAACTCAGATGGAACCTTATAGTGAGTGCATAACTTTTTTTATCTGAAGCTATTGACTTCATTCAATCTTTAACCTGTGGGACAAAGTCCCCAGGTACAGTAATCTTGGGAGGCCCTCATGGAAGAATATTCCAGAGCACCACAGAACCAATGGATGCCCTGTTTCAGGAAATAAATAAGCAACAACCCATGGCTGGGTGTGGGTAATGCTGGATTTACCCATGGTTGCTGTGGATTTGTCACGAGGGTGAAGCCGGAGTGACCAAACAAAGCTAACTGTGGGCAAATCCATCATTGCCCACACCCAGCCGTGGGTTACTGCTATTATACAGTGACATTAGTTAAGAAAAAAATACTTACTTTTCTTAAATAAGGTCATTGTATAATGCCTCCGTAGTGCCCTTCCGCAGTTTTCCGGTATCCTGGGGCACTTCTGATGTACTGCGCATGCGTGAGGGACTTGTATTCCCACGCTTACTCAGTACATCAGTGCTGTGCAGAGGTTGCAACGGAGATATCTCGCTATGTTATACAAGTGAGTTCTTCAACTCGCATAACATAGCAAGATATTTAAAAAAAAAGCAACGGAGATCTTCCTTTCTCCGTCGCTACCTCTGTAGAGCAAAAAAAATAAAAATACAAATTAGGAGATATACTAACGGAAAAAGTCCAGGCGACTGAACATTTTTCTATTAGTATATTCTCGGATTTACAATGGGCACGCTGGTTGGGCTTGCCAATCAGCGTGCTTGTTTTTGAATATTAATGGCCAGTCATTGTATAATGTCCAATTTATAGTGCGATATAAAGGTATGAGAGTTTGCCAAAGTGACAGCTGCACGGATGTCATCAATGGGAACTGTTGCTCATCCTGTCATGATAAAACAGACGAGCCTTCGTGGGTTCTGTTCAAGTAGCTGTATTATGTATAAACACATCAGGATTGAGGCTTAATAACTAACTTAGATAAATTTATAAACAAACTAGTTATTACATTTATATAGGCTCACTCTCTGGCTGCACTCTCAAAATGGCACTGAAACTAGCATATGCTTGCAGTTTATATGCACATGCTGACCTTGAAAAGTTTCTTAAAGGTACAATACACACACTATTTTGCATCCTCCCTGTTTAAGAAGTGAGTCATGTGATATTGACATTAATTGGCATGCAATCGATACAAATAATTCTTTGTCATGCAATTATACAGAGCTAAATACATATAGACAATCATGTCCAGGTTGCTGTGTATTTCACACTAGGTCTGGAAATACGACCAAATCATGTGACCTACAAATTAGAATTAGGTCTAGCAACTGGGAATGTGTCTGCTGAATGTTCACCTTTGGGAACATCAGGTAACCTCATCAGGAATGGAAGTAGAAGATTAAACACATTCTTCAACAGGAACACTGTCTGGATTGCTCTGAGATCTACAGTCTATCACAGGAACTAAGCTGCAATATCGATTCTGGTACAGAAAGATGATGTCTACGATTTCTCCTGTACTCCACACCCTCAGATTCTACGAAGTAGGATGTCAGCTTGGCACATATACCTGTTATTTGACCAATCCGGTCTACACCTTTCGCCGTTTGTATCATCACCGTCTCTCCTCCTTTCAATGGATGACAAAATCTGCTCAATCAAAGCTGGACTTCTGGAAAGAACGCTTTCTGAATAGTTGGGTTCTAATTGTCCTGCTGTTTTTAGCTTTAGGCCTCAACAAACTGGAACTGATAGGCAATGTTATTCTGGTTTGCCTAGATAGACATTGCTGAGTTGGCGAGCCAAGTATATAGTCACGGGGTGTTTCTGAAATTGAGTAAATTCAAAAAGACATTGGTATTAACACGCTTTGACTTCCTCAGTAACTGCTTTGCACTTTGCACTGCATGTTCAGCTAGTCCATTTAACTGTGAATATTCTAGACTACTAGTAACATGTACAAAGTCTCATTCTTTTGCAAATTTCTGGAACTGACAAGTAAACTGGGTACCATTGTGAGAAATAACTTTGTGTGGACTACCATGGACTGATAAATGACGTTTCAATTTGGTGATAACAGCAGTGCAGGTTACATTAGGTAGTGAATCAATCTCAAACCAGTTCAAATATGAGTCTACCAACACTATGTAATGTTGATTGTTCCACTCTAACATATCAGTGACTACTGCTGACCAAGGCAGTTCAGGAACTTGACTTAGCTGAAGTAGTTATTTTTACAAATACGGTTTTGTACTATTGCATGCTGAACAAGAAGAAAGTACTTTATCAATGTCTTTTACTAGAGAAGACCAAAATACTAGTTCCCTCTCCCTTTTTTTGGTAGCTTCAGAACCTGGGTGACCAGAATGCAAAATCTAGACATATTCATGTTGTAAGGAAGCAGGAACAACAATTTTAGGACCTTTGAAAATAACGTCATCTTCCATCAACAGCTCATCTCTGCAAGGAAAATAAGCTTGCACTTCAGGTACACTAGATTGCTTTGATGGCCATCCAACAGTAATGTAGTGGTTGAGCTTTTGCAAAACTGGATCAGTCTTTGTATGATGTCTCAGCTCATCAAGTCTCATGGTAGCAAAATTATGCACTTCCATAACGTCAAAGTCAAAATTTTCTGCATGAAGCTGTTCTGTTGTATTTCTGGGTGATGTGGATAAGGTATCAGCCAGATAAAGAAGTTTGCCTTTTGTTTAGACCACTGTGAAGTTCTACTTTTGCAAATTGAGCAATGTTCTTTGTAATCCCGCTTGAGCTGAATGCATACGCTAGTTTAAAATAGTGACTAGAGGTTAGTGATCAGTTTCAATCTGAATAGCTTGACCATAGATATAATCATGAAACTTTGAACATGCAAATACTACTGCCAAAAGTTCTTTCTCAATTTGAGCATATTGCATTTCAGTTTGGGTAGGAGTTCTAGATGCATAGGCTACTGGTCTGTCTTCCTGAAGAATAACTGTGCCAAGATCAAATTTTGAAGCATCACAGGAAAGAGTTACTGGTTTACTGACATCATAGTATCTTAATACTGATGGGGTGGTAATTTTCTGCTTAAGGTCTTCAAATGCCTTCTGATTCTGTTCCAACCAAGACCATATAACATTTTTGCACATTAGCTCTCTCAAAGGTGCTGTCAACTCACTGAAGTCTAGTATAAACATGCCTAAATAGCTGACCATACCAAGAAAACGTTGTAGAGCCTGGTTATTATCTGGTGCTGGCATCTCAAGAATGGCTGCTTGCTTGGACAGGTCTGGTTGCAAGCCTGTGCTAGTACATAAATGACCTACATATGTAACTTCTGGTAGTCTGAATTTGCACTTCAGAGGATTGAGCTTTAAGTTCACTTCACTTGCACTGTCTAGAACTTTAAGGTTTCTATCATGCTCTGCTTCACCATTGCCTCCAACCAATAAATCATCTACTATTATGCCACAAGGATAATCTGAAAAAAAATTGCTCCATTGTACTCTGAAAGACTTCACTTGCAGAATTTATTCCAAATGGCAACCTGAGGAACCTATATCTGCCAAATGGGGTACTGAAAGTAGTCAGTAATGAGGATTTGTGATCAAGCATCTCTTGCCAAAATGAACTTTTTGCATCCAAGACAGCTAAAACAGTGGCATTCGGTATTAGGGCTGCGACTTCAACTGTACAAATTGGATGATGTGGTCTTCTTTAATGCTTTGTTCAAATCTCTTGGGTCAATACATATTCTGATTTTGTCTGAGCCTTTTTTGTGGGCTGCTACCATGAACAACACCCATTCAGTTGGTTCTGTGACTGGACAAATTACACCTTGCTAGACCATTTTATCCAAATGAGCTTTAACTTTATTCTGCATAGCTATCAGAACTTTTCTTGCCAGTCTGACCACTGGACTGACCTCTGGGTTTAACTTCATAGAATAAACAACTGGAAGTTTGCCCAACTTGTCATCAAAAGCATCAGTATACTCTGAGAAAATAGCTTCAGTAAAATTGGAACTATGCGCTTATATGATGAACTTCTTTGGTAAAGTAAAGCAAATTCATTCTCAAACTGTCTCTGAGACCCAGTAATGACTGCGCAGGTCTTCGGACTACATAGAATAACAAGTTGTAACAGTTCCTAGCCGAATAACATGAAAGCACTACTGAGCCTTCAGTTTGAATTTCTTCATCTCCATAAGCAACAAGTTTCACACAACTAGCCACACTGAATTATCAGTTCTCACCTTAGCAAATGTTATCTGCTGACATAACATTACACTTTGATCCAGTGTCTACTTTGACTTTGGTGGATTTACCATTGATTTGGACAGTACAAAACACCTCATTTCTTTGCCAGCAAATTTACTGCATCAACCTTTTCACCAATTACCGATACACCATCTACATAGAAAGTAGAATTGCAGCTCTCTATATGATTAACTTACTTTTCTGAGTGACCTTTCTTTATAACTGTGTGAGGTTTGCTTGATCTGCAAAACTTTTGAAAATGGTTCCATTTTTTACACTTGTCGTATTGCTGACCAAATGCTAAACATTTTTCTCTTTAAGACTCATGATTGACACCATAACTGCGATAGTTAACAATAAAGCTTGATTTGGGCTTTGCTGACTCATCCTTGTACTGCACTAAGCATGTCCTTTTCTTAGAACTTGCTGGAAAACTACGGGTGGTAGGTGCCATGTGCTTAGGTCTGCTTCTGCTAGCCATGTGTTACATGCTGTCTACATTTGCTCTGGAGCCTGCTGAAACCATGTTCTTATCACTTGTAAGCATACTTGTGTGCCTTTCTGTAACTTCATGGATTTGACAAATCTCAATGTTCAGCTTTAGAGCACTGTCACAAAACAAAATCTTTCTCACTGCATCACTATTAATACCACACACAAGCCTGTCCTTTGATTCAACCTGTACAACGATGACTGTTTTCACCTTCTCCCTCATATACTGCTGGTGCATACACAAATGAACACTGTCTTTCAATGGCCTGTAACCCAGCTAGGTTTAGCAAAATGAATGCCCTAATGTGTGCATCTTTGTCAGAATATGCTGCTTGTATAAAAATTTGGTACTCTTGCTCAAATATTCTCCAGTTCTCAAAAATATTATGATCAAATACAAGTGGTGATGGTTTTCAAAATACATCTGCCATATTAACACATACCAGTGAAGGCTTTTACAAGTATGCAGGAACACACCCACACACACACACCCACCCACACACCCACACACACCCACACCCACCCACACCCCCACACACACACCAAAAATTTATGCCAGTGTTTGTAACTATGCTCAATAGCACAAGCCTTCTGATAATTGTCTTATCAAATATCTTAATTTTAAACATTTAGTTTAATTAATAAACCTTTTGTGCCTCTCACTTGTTTAATAATGCGGCTTGCGACCTTGTAATGCTCTGTTTTATCTTTTTGTGTAAAATAAATCATTTGTGCAAGTTTTTATAACCTTTGGTTCGTTTCTCGCCCTTTTTTGTGCTTGGTTCTCTTAATTTACAATCACTGTTAACTCTCCACCTCATAGCTCTGAAAAGCAGTCTCTTGAATCCCGGTTCTGACACCATGTCTCTCGTCCTATCAGGATAAAATAGATGAGCTTTTGTGGGTTCTGTTCAAGCAGCTTTATTATGTACAAACACATCAGGATTGAGGCTTAATAGCTAACTTAGATAATCTTATAAACAAACTAGCTATTACACTCGTATGCTCACTCTCTGGCTGCACTCTCAAAATGACACCGAAGGTAGCACATCCTTGCTATTTATATGCATGTGCTGACTTTGAAATGCTTCATAAAGGTACAACGCACGCACACATGCACGCACGCACGCACGCTATCTACAGGAACTTTAGACCAAAAGGCTGAGGACGTGGACACATACCTAGTAGAATGGGTCTTAATTTGAAAAGGTAAGGAAAGTCCTTTGGAAGAATACACAAAAGAAATACAGCTGGTGATCCAGTTGGCCAACGTGACCTTGGAGACAGGTTTATCCAAATTTGTCTTTGAAAAGGATACGGATATTTGATCAGACTTTCTGAAATCTTTTGTTCTGTCTAAATAAAAACGTAATTGTCTATGGACTTCCAGCATATGAAGTTTAGTCTCTCTCTCTCTTGTTTTGAAATTTGGGGGAAAAAATGGAATATTGATGTTACCTTCAGAAGCAACCTTGGGCAAGAAAGAAGGATTAGTACACAGACTAACTTTGTCTTTGTGAAAGATCAAATACGGTGGCTTGGAAGATACAGCTTGACGTTTAGAACATTTAGAACCCTCTTAGCTGAGGTGATGGACACTTAAGGCGGCAGTTTTCCAGGAAAGTACTTCAATTGAACTTTTGCTGAAAGCTTAAAAGGAGACACAACTAAAGCTTGCAAAACCATGGTGAGATCCCAAGGAGGAGTGGGATTTTTGATTGGCGGGTGAAGCAGAAAATTACCCTTCAGAAAAGCCTTGCACAATTTAGAAGAGGCCAAAGAAGACGAGTTTTCCCCAGAATGTGAAAGCTGGAAATGGCTGCCAAATTAACTTTTACAGTAGAGAAACTAGCTCCATTATGGTAAACAGAGGCCAAGTAGTCCAGGATGGCAAGAATAGGTGCCGTAAAGGGGTCTAAATGGTGTTGATGGGCCCAAACTGAAAATCTTTTCCATTTACTGTTATATATTTTCCTGGTAGAAGGTTTATGTGCTCCAATCAAGATATCTTTCACTGGGGATGAAAGCCTGGGAGCTCAAGCCATCTCTGAAATTGAGCAACCAAGTGGTCAATTTCAGGGTCGAGAGATTTGGGTGGGTCTCTCCTGATGAATAGGACAGAACATTTGGAATGGGATCCAGAGTCCACAGTGAACAAAGCAGATAAGACAAAAGGGCGAGAAACCAAACTTGCCGAGGCTAAAAGGGAGCAATGAGGACTATTTGCACTTCAATCTCTGAGCTTTCTGCAGAAACCTGGGGATGACAGAAATAGGGGTCTCTTGATGACTGTCCCTAAGAAGGGATAAGGTCAAAGAACTCACTGAATTTTGTGTTGGACGGGGAGGCAAAGAGATTGCAGCAAGGTTGACTCCATTTCTGGAAAATCATGCTTGCCACTGAAGTATTGAGAGACCACTCATGAAGCATCAGAATGGTTCTGCTGAGCTTGTCCGCCAGGATGTTTGACTTCCCCAGAATGTACGCTGCCACTAGAAAATGGTTGAAGAGATTGCCCACTACCACAGTCTTATGGCTTCTCAACATAACGGGTAAGACTTATTCATTGATGTTCTGCCCTATTCATTGATGTACCAGACAACTGATATGTTGTCTGTCTGAACTGCAATAGTCCTGGCAGGAAGAAAAGAATGAAGGACTTGTAATGCTAGAAGCATCTCCAGGACATTTATATGTCAATTGCTGTTGAGACGGGACCACGTGCCTTCTGACCCAGATAATATCCCCCCCACCCAAACTGGGAAATGTCTGTGGCCACTGTGGCCCCAGAGGGGGAAGGAGGAAGGGTTGACCTTGTTGGAAAACATCTGCTTGGAGCCACCTGAGAAGGGATTCCCTGCATACTCAAGATAACTTGATTGGGTGACTTAGCGGGTACTACAGTAAAGAACACAGGACTACCAGTGTCCACTGAAGTAATCTGATATGGAGCCATGCTACTGGAAATAGAGTGATGGTGGCAGCCATAGAACCCAGAGCCTTAAGGACAAGATCTGCCGGGGGAGCAGATATACCTGAGATCTGGCTGATGTGGAGTCATAAGGTGTAGATCTTGTCTGGAAAAAGGATAGCTAAGCAACATGCTGTGTCCAGACGGGCTCTGATGAAATCTATCAGTTAGACTGGCTGAAGTTGCAAGTTCTTCAGGATGATGGAGATGCCTAAGGTTGCTGAACAAGATAGTCCCTAGCTTGGCTGAGTCTATGCCTGGGGGGAGCAGTGAGGAGCCAATCATCCAGGTAGGGAAGCACATGGAATCCCTGCAGTCTCATGTGAGCTGCCACAACTACCATGCATTTGGTAAACACCCTGGGGGCTGTGGTGAGTCTAAAGGGGATTACTCTGAACTGGTAATGACTGGCTATCAGCCAGAAGAGGAGAAACATCCTCGAGTGCCTGTTCAGTTTGATGCAACAGTATGCGTCCTGGAGGTCTACAGAGCACATCCAGTCATGCTTCTTCAGGAAGAGCAGAATGAACTGAATCATGACCATTCACAACTTTGATTTGGCTACTGATTTAGGATCATAGAAGGTTACTAGGCTAATGGCCCCAGGGCCCTTACAAGCCTAGCCAAGTTTAATCTGTGTTCTCAAGGGTGTCTGGTTCAAGCATGCACTAAAGTCAGCACCTACTGCCTGTCCAAGAGGCATTGGTTCAAGCAGACACTAAAATCAACACCTGCTGTCAATGTCCAAGAGGGACATCCACCCAATTATCCAAACTGCACTTAAATAGGGCCAGCGAGGGGCTTTGTTTAATATGAATAGGAAGCTTGTTCCAAAGATGGGCCAACTTCTGTGAGATAAATCTGTCACTCCAGTAAGTTTTGTTGATGCCACACAACAGGTTAAGGTCCTTTGAGCAGAGTAACCCGTGTGCTCTTTGACTTGCAAATGTGCAGCACTTCTATTAAAGGTGGGTCAGGGATTGCTCTATATGCAAGGTACAGGTCACCTCTGTGCAGTCTGCATGACACAGAGTAAAGTGACAATTATTTCAGTCTGTCCGCAAAGACAGATCTTTAAGACACTGAATTTTCTTTGTAAGGAACCTTTATGGTCTTTCCAGTTGCTGCAGGTGTTTGGAAAGGAACATATCAAAGGGAGTGTTGTACTCTATTATTGGCGTAATGAGGGAAGAGTACAGGGGGGTTATAATCTCTTTTTCTGGAGGCAATGCCCTTACTTATGAGATGAGCAATATAAAATGCCCTTCTTACCACTGTGGAGACATGGTGATCGAAGTTAAGTTTGCTGTCAACCTGTGTGCGCAGATCTCTCACCACGGACTGTGTGCTTAGGGTATTGCTATAAATATGGTAGTTTGCAAGAACATCACCCTTGTCGAAGGGGATGATAATGCAAATGCACTAAGTTGAAGGCCATGACTTTGGCACCAGTCATTAGTCTGCATAAGAACTTCCTACAGGATGTTGACATCACTAGGGGTTTCAGTGATCACTCCCAGTTTGCAGTCATCAGCAAACTTTGTCAGTCACAGTCCTTTAATTTTAGTCAGTTCTTTGGAGAAGCAGCTTTCCAACAGTAGGGCTCCCAGTACCAATCCTTGTGGAAAACCACTGGTTTGGGTCTGCTGTAAGAGGTTGCATCCCCTATTTTGACTGTATGAGTTTACAACTCACCTGACAATATATGGGCCAGTACCCACCTGGGTGAGTTTATCAATGATGCCTGAGTGGGGGATTGTGTCAAACGCCTTGGCTAAGGCTAGGTAGGCTGTATGCACAGATTTGGCCTAGTCTAGGGCTTTGGTGACTGTCTTGAAGAAGTCCACCAAGTTTAACAGGCATGATCTCCCCTTGACAAAGCCAAACTGGGTGGGGTCAAGCATTTGGAGATTTCCTATATCTTTGTTAATAAGATATGATAATATTATTTGTTCCATGGTCTTGCAGATAAGGCTGATCAGGCTAATGGGTCTATAGTTCCCAGGGTCTGTGGATGCATCCTCTTTGTGCAAAGGGATGACGGTAGCAGTGTTCCATTCTGCTGGGATGAAGCCAGTGCTTAAGCTGTGACTGAAAAGCATGCTCAATGGTAATGCTAATTCCTGTTTTAACACATGTAGAACACAGCCCGGGATATTGTCTGGTCCCATAGAGGCTGTGTTTTTTGGCCTTGGAGAGGCCATCTAAGACCTGCTCCTCAGAGATATTAGGCAGGGAACAGGTGTTCGGGATGCTTTGGGGTATATGTAGCAGGACAGGGGATTGAAGTTTTCACTGAACATGTCAGCCAGCAGGTTTGCTACATCCACAGGTTTTATACATGTAGTACCATTAACTACGAGTTCAGCGCAAATCTGGGCCTCGCCTTTGAGGTTATGGATGTAACTAAAGAAAGTCTTGTGGTTATCCTTAGTTAGGGAAACGAATCTGGATTCATAGCTTTGGAGGACTTCACTAGGAGTCTTACTTACTTGTTTAGGGTGAGGTGGGAGTGTTTCCAGTTTTGAGACCATTCCTTCCAACTTTTAGACAGCAATCTCTTTCTCCTATTATATAGCCTATTAATAGCAGTTGTCCACCAGGCAGGTTTGTTTTTCCTTGAAGATCTTGCTTTGGTGCTATCAAGTATGGCAGAGTCAATACAATTGTATACATGCTTGTATAAAACACTGGTGTATAACTCAGTATAGGTGTCTGTTCCATCAGTGGGGGAAGGGGTTATGATGCTATTTATGCCATCACTTAAGAGGTTGTAATTGGCCTTGGAGAGTTTTTATAGTCTAGTTGTTGCTAAGGGGTGGGGGGGTCTTTTGTTATACTTACTTCTAGCAAGACTGATTTATGATCAGATCTCACCAGGGATGGCCAGACACTGGGGGTGGTGCAGTGGTCCCCCATGTTGATGAGCACCACGTCCAGGATGTTTGAATCCCTTGTGGGTGTGTCAACCAGCTGGTCCAGGGCACTGGAGTTAATGAAGTCCAGGAACCTTTGAGCAAGTGAGTAAGAACACGTACAATTTACCCAGTCTATGAATGGGTAATTAAAGTCACCCAAAACCAGGGTGTTTGGTTGTATCTTGATTGACTCAAGTAGATCCAAGTAGGCTGAGTGGAAGTCCTGATTCATGGAGGGGGTCCTATAGCTGGCAATGACCTGAAGAGGCGTCTCACCTACAGTCAATTGCACCTGAAGTAATTCAAGGTAACTGTGCTGTTTAACCAATCTAGAGGTGTATTTATCTTTAATGAATATTGATACGCAACCTCCTTTAGTTCTCAAGCCTTCAGTTTGTGGTCTGAATGTATGGAAGGAAATGTAACCTCGTATAGTTGGGGTGCTCTCCGCAGCCTTAAACCAGGTCTCTGTGACTGCACAAATGTCAGGATCTTCCTGAGTGAGGACTCCTTTCACTGAGTGCAGTTTCTGGTTTAGACTCCTAGTGTTTAGCAGCATAACACTGAGGTTGTTTTTGGAGGGTATTTTACATCAGGAATTTTGTAATTGTGACATTGCCTAAAAAAGGCACTATGGGGATGGCAAGAGCCCATAGGTGCCGGAAGCTGTTGCAGACTGGTGGAGCAGAGGGCAAGAGGGGTATGTATATATATATATATATATATATATATATATATATATATACACACACATACATACACACACACATATACATATATATATATACACACATACATACATACATATATACACACACACACACACAAAACACACACATACACGCACACACAAATATATATTTGTATAACTATATATAAAAAATATACACACACACACATATATATATATATATATATATATATATATATATATATATATATATATATATATATATATATATACACACACACACACCACGGTGAACTGACTTTGCACAATGCACAAATGCAAGTCTTATCACAGCAGGATAAAAGCCTTTTACACAGTTAATCCCTCGGGCCAATCAGGTAAAAGCACAATAAGGCTTCTACCAGAAGTTTCCAACTTGCATGGATTGAATTCCTTGGAAATAAGTTCGCTAACCCTGAAACATTCAACAAAATACAAAGAAAAGTGCACAACACAGAAAAACTTTGCACAACTACTAACATATTATAGTGCACTACTCTCTTCTCACACTGCATTCTTACAGAAAGGCCCCCAAACCAAGAATCGGCAAGCTGCAATTAATATCCAAACAAAGTTATACGATGAAGGGTTCACAGACTTGTAGGTTACTGTGCTAATGGCCAGAGGACATTTACCAGGCTAGACATGTTATACCCATGTTCCTAAAGGCCATTTTCCTTTTGCCTAGACTTCTGAGATATAGATTCCAAATAGTAAAGGGTTCAGCATAAATCTATAAACCCATGTAGTAGTACCATAAACACTCAAGAAATAACTAATAAATGAAAACTATAATATGGTGTGGGGTTAAATCCCCCCAAAGACTGCTTTAGTAGTTTCCCATGTATGCACAACCACCAAAATAAAACAGTTCCCCTAATGGCCAAAAGCAAATGGCATCAAAATTAATAATTTCCCAAGGTTTCCTTAAGCAGTTTGTCCATGTATGCAAAAACACCAAAATGAAACATTTTCCCGAATGACCTGTTCATTAGCCTGTCCATGTATGCACGTAAGGTGCAAATGGCATCAAAACAAACCATTTCCCTAAGGTTCCCTTAATTACGTTTCCATGTATGCACAAACACAAATATAAAACATTTTCCCCAATGACTTCTTCAGCAGTCTGTATGTATAGTAAGCACAAAATTACATCAAAATTAATCATCCCACCCCCCCAAGGATCCCTTGTGTACTTTGTTCATGTATGCACAAGCACAAAAATTAAACATTTGCCCCAACGACCCCTTCAGTCACGTTTGTCCATGTATGCACAAGCACCACCAAATGACATCAAAATGAATAATTTCCCCCAAGGTTCCTTTAATTACTTTTCCACGTATGCACAAGCACAAAAATTAAACATTTTCCCCAATGACTCCTTCAGTACATTCTCTATGTATGCACAGTCAAGCACTGAAAAGAAAAAGTTCCCCCAACGATCACTGTCATAGACCCAAGACCCTCACTCAGTGCCATTACTTCCCAGTTACCAAACAAAAAAATAGAAGATAAAACAGATAAATACTGGCTGCAGAGTAAACACAAAATTAAATCAAAATGAATCCTTTCCCCCAGGGATCCCTTATGCACTTTGTCCATGTATGCACAAGCATAAAAATTAAACATTTTCCCCAATGACCCCTTCAGTAATTGTCTATGTATGCACAAGCACTAAAATTAAACATTTTCTCCAATGACCCCTTCAGTCAGGTTTGTCCATGTATGCACCCGCACCAAAATAAAACATTTTCTCCAATGACCCTTTCAGTCAGGTTTATGTATGCACATTGCACAAGCACCAAAATGAAACATTTTCCCCAATGACCCCTTCAGTGCTTCTTTGTCTATGTATGCACAAGCACTAAAATGAAAAACTTTCCCCAATGACCTCTTCATTGCCTAAGACCCAAGCATACCTCCCAACTGTACAGATTTTTGCAGAATATCCAGATGTTGCCCTCATATTTTTGGTCTGTTTTTTATAAAGTTGTGGTTTTCTGACAAATTAGTGGTAATTTACTAAAGATTGAATTTCAAAAATGATGACAGCCATTTGGGTTTTCAGACTTCATATCCTTCAAAAAATTCATGATAATGCAAAACCTGTTATTCTATCAACTTTCAAAGTTTGTAAGAGCAATATTTATAAACTGTCCCTATTTTTGGGCCTTTGTCCTACTTTTATTTATGGCTTTGTCCAGATTTCTTGCTGTACAAAGTTGACGGGTGTGGACCCAAGATACTCACCCAGTGCCTTTCCCATTCCTACCTCATTACCAAACAATAAATAAAACAAATACTGACTGGCTACAGAGGCTGCAACTGTGTGCAAGAAAACAGTAATATATTTAACATAAGTACCATCACCACCATGGCACTGACAGCAATGAACGGAACTTCAATCACTCTCTCATATGGATTTTGAGGAGTGGAACGAGGACTGAGGAAAAAGTGAGGTAACTTAGGTCAAACACAGCGGTCGGGTTTAACTGTCATTTTCTGCACAGCGTGACCTGCCGCTGAACCCTGACCAGACATGAACTATTAAGTTAGTCAGGCAGGGGGGAGGCAGACCAATGCACCTGCTTAGTAGTGCTTGCAGTACATACAGCCCAGTCCCCGATCTGAACAGATTTCCAAGACAATATAACTGTAAAATGTCACAACATTCACAGAACGAAGAAATATAGCACCCAAATAAATAAACTAGAAAACAACAAAAGAACACCTCTGAAGGACGTTCCAAACACAAAACCGGGTTAAAAAATGTACTTATTGAACAGGCTTGACACATAAATTGGTGTGTTTCAGGTCTGCTCAGTAAAGTTTGTTAACCTAGTTTCACGTGTGAAATGTATGCCATTCTTTATTAGCCTACAATCCTGTCAATAGTCACTGCAAGGCAATCTTTATTACCCTTCAGTCTCGTCTATTCAAAGGGAAAACAATAATCAAACTCGAAGCAGAGCACATACTTGCCCATACATACCAGCATTGTAATCTCTCCCATTTCAAAGTACACTTTCAGTATACTTCAATTTAACTTAAACACTATCGATATAAAACGGAAGAGAAAATCAAAGTTTAAATCCAAACGTAGCATAGCGATAGCATTCACATGAGCAGCTAAGCGGCACCAAAACAACAAGTTTCCCCACTGGTGTCTCTCTGCTTCTCTTAATTCTATCTAAAACTGTTGACTTTTGGAAGAAAGAGAACTACAAACTTACTTTAATTATTGTTATAATTTCTTTATAGACTTCAGATTTGTTTTACTTCAAAAAAAAAAATATATGCCTCTCCAACTCTGAGGCAGGCTGGCAAGTTAGGCACAGCCGCACTGAAGTTGAACTCTCCCCCCTCCCCCCGTACATGTGGAAGATGTCTAGGAAGCCAATAAGCAGTAGAGCACAACAGTGCAACCTATCGGCTCCTAACATCCGATTTTAAATAAAAGAAAAGAAACTGACATTTCACTTAATTTTTTAATGCTTGCTACTTGCTAGCAAGCCAGGACGTACTTAGAGTCGTAGGATGCAAAAGTGGGGGAGCGTCCCTTCCCTGTCGCTCTATGGTTCTAGCGCCCATGCAAGAGCCTTAGCCAGTAAACGAAATCCCAGGAGTGAGAGATGAAGACTATCCCTGGCAAAGCATCGAGGTCTGTCGACCATGTCATCCCAGGCTGACAGATACTGGATCCTCTATGAATGACACCGGAAACTAAGCCAATTGTTGAAGTCAATCATTTTTTGTTTGTATTGAGGAATCATCTTAGGCAACGGTAAAATGTTGCTTTAGGCTACGGATATACCTGCCTGAGACACACAAATCAGAGGGCTCAGTAGTGTTTCTCTTCATACAGTCCAGTGAGGTATGTCTCAAGTTGTTTACATTATCATGTCATCATCCCCCACCCCCCTCTTTCCTCATACAGGTTAAACTGCTACAACTTAGTACAGGCATAATTTTCAAATCTATGTGCTTAGGGATTTCCCTCTCTTCCCCCCTTGGCTGACCTGGTGTGACTCAGTGTAAGTTTCTTCATTGTACAGATTTTTTTTTACTGTTTTTTGTGTGTAACTGAATGACCTAATGCTAAATTCTAATTCTGCACAGACTGTTCTATTTGTGTTGCAGAAGCTCTATAAGTAGCTAGGGACTTTACTGAATTTCTGTGGTAATATTTGTGTTTAAATTGAACCTGTATAATGAGAGCTACTACTTGCTGCATATGTTTTTAATGTTTAAATTGCGCACACGCATTGAAAAAGTGCTTTTATGACCTGAATAACTTGTGCTAGCTTTACCTAAATTGCTTTTACTGACAATTTGATTTAGTTTTACTGCTACATCTTTAAAATCTGGCTAGTGTTTATTTACTGCATTGCTTTCTTGCTAAGGTTTCTTAGCTATAAATCCTAATCCATTCTGAAGTGTGCTACTTTACCCCCCCCAAAAAAAAAACCTCTCTGAATGTACTATTTTAAAAAAACTGCCTGTTGCTGCCTTAATGCTTACCCTAGAATCTCTGCTTTTCTCTTTTCCTAGTTGAACTTCACATTTACCTACACTAACATACTGCAGCTCCTGCATAATGGCGTCTACAGGATTGCAATTGGCCACCACAACAAAAACTGTTTCTCCCAGCAATTAATCAGATTAGGTTACACACATAAAGCATTTGTTAAGCTTCCTCTTACAATACTGCCATAGGGCTCTTTTCTACTTCAGTGTTTGCCTCCTTCCCCTGTAACTAAGTACGCTGACTCTTACATTGGTCTCCCTGAACCCAATTTTTATAGGTATAATTTGTATATTTCTGGCTTTCTAACACTCAGACATAGATTCCTGTTGAAAGTTTTACTTACTTCTCTGACATTTGAACAAGTAACCCTTGTAAAAATCATCAAAATTGTATACTGTTGGTTTGTCTTTCCTGCTAAACATAAGTAAAATTAAAGTGCTGAGTGCAGATTTTAGGTCCTTACATTCAACTTACCTCTGGTGTGGTGTCTCAAGTCAATCAATGTATTCCTCTAACCACTCCTACTGCCTTCTCTTTTCCCCCACCCCCTCTTTCCTCATACAGGTTAAACTGCTACAGCATAGTACAGGCATTGGTTCATCCCCTCCTCCACTTGCCCACGCTTCGCTTGGGTTTGCTTCGCACCCCACCCTGCCCCCAAATTCCTCCCACCCCTGGTGCTGCTACATTTACTGGTACTAGGCCACACCCCACTTTTTTAAACCAATCAGTAACAACTTGTCACTCAACAGCACCACTCTCAACCTGATACCACCAGTCCTCCAACTTTACTATTCCTTTTGCCTAAGTTTCAAGTCTCATTCAGTAGGTATGCTATCACCCAAAATAGTCTTATTAACTCTACTTCTACCCCTTTTACTCACCCAATATCTCCTAACTACCTACGAATGTCAGGATCACCCAGGTTTCCAGGGTCTATATTATATCCTTGACCGCTTAAAAAAGCGAACGCTGATTGATCGAACTTATTTTCACGAAACTGCAAAATATCGAAGCAGCAGAAACTCAATTTTTTTCCTAGGGAAAGAATTTGGTTGTCCATTTCTGTTGCTTCAGTATTTTCAGTGTTATGGTGGAAAGTTACTGGTCGGATTTAGGTAAGTGTGCGATTGTGTGGATGTGAGTGTTAGGGTGGATTTAAGTGAGTTAGGGTTAGGGAGCGGGTGAGGTGGGTGTGCGATAGTGACGGAACTTAGGGTTAGGGTTAAGGTAAGTGGGTAGTTAGTGGTGTGTGCATAGTTTAGTGTAGGGTTAGGTATCAGATTTTAGGTGTATGTGTGTGGCTTTCTGTTTGTTTGGTGTGCTTGTGTTGTGTGTATGTGTTTCGGATCAGCGATTTTTTTCCCTGGGAAAAAAAATCGCTGATCTGACAGTTCGAGATTGTAAGCTTTTGGTTAAGTTGGGTCGATCAATCAGCGTTCGCTTTTTTAAGCATTCAATGATTTAATATAGACCCGGTTTCCACTACCCTAAATTCCAAACATCCATCCCATGTACAACAGATAGTAATGCACCCTTACTCACTCACCTCATGCTTACCTCCTTAACCCCTAAATACTACCATCTTACTAGACCTAGTTACATTAGTCCTAAAACTAGACACTATTACAAAACTTTATTCAAAATCTTAAAACTCATGCTCAGGATACACTACAACCTCACAAAGGATGGTGACATCCACCCAAACCCTGGTGCATCCCCACCTGTTGGCCCTAATCCCCCTACTATATTCCCCTACCACCATAGCTCCAACAAACAGACCTCCTAACTCACTGCTGGCCTACCATCTAAACATTAGGAGCATAAATAACACAATTCAGCATCTGCAAGTCCTCGTAGCTGTTCATTCCCCAGATATATTATGCCTAACAGAAATGTGGCTAAAGCCTGCCACCAAGGACCATGAGATTCTGTCACCAGGGTATAGTATGTTTTGACTAGACCGTACCACCAGAAAGGGCGGTGGGGTAGCCATACATTACAAGTCTACCCCGTCAGCATAAGATACCAAACAACCACCCCAGTTCAATAATGCTGAAATTCTTATCTCAAAACTACAAATGAATAAAAACAAAAATGTAAACATTGTCTGTGTCTACATTCCCCCAGGGATAGGCACAAAAACCTTAGAAGACTTCTTATATTGGTTATCCAATAACTACCCCCAAGAAACAATTGTTCTTGGGGATTTCAACATTGACTGGAACACTTGCTCTTTTGAAACCCCCACAACCCACCAAAACCTCTATGGATTTCATAACCTCCCCCACCAGGGCAGGAAAACCCGATAACAAGGAAAGTACCCTAGACTGGATACTCATCAATATCCATCTTCAATCTTATAAATCAGGCACTTTGCCTGATGACCTAAGTGACCACTGTCTCTCCTATGTAATCAGGCTCAAAGTAGACTGCTCCTACCAACCCACCTATAGAACATTAAGAAAGAACAAGAATTTTATTCTCACCAAGTTTCAAAATGAACTTAAAGCATGCAACTGGTAAGTATTAAAGTCTCCCACTAGTTGAAGCAGTAGCATACTTTAACACCAAAGTCCTTGCTATTTTTCACTCCTATGCTCCCAGCTGCTCTATTAGAACCAAAGTTAATATTGCACCATGGCTTTCTAAAGATACCAAAACCAACATTTCACACAGAAACAAAGCATGGGCCACCTACCAAAAAACAAAAGCCCCACTTGATCAACTAAGATTTAGACAGCTAAGGAATGACACCAAAGAATCCATAATCTTAGACAAAAAGAACCACTACTACCATCTACTGCAAAAACACCAAAACAAACCTCAAAGGTTCTGGGCAGGAATAAACAAACTACTCTTCCCAGGCCAAATCGCCACCCCCCCCCCCCAGCTTCCCAACAAAAATCCCCAGTAGATATTGCTAATAACTTCAACTGCTTCTTCACAGAGACTATCCAGTCTCTAGCCAGCCAACTCTCTCCCAATGGCTCTAATTCTAATGCAGCTACACCCAGTACCCAAACATACTTTACGTTCCAACCTGTTCCTACTCAACTTATTCATGCCCTACTTAAGAAACTAAGACCCACCACCCTGGCTGAGGACCTCCTCCCAGCAGACTATCTGCAAAAGGCTGCTGACACCATAGCATACCCAATCTCAATCTTGATCAACAGAGCTATACCTGAAGCTACTGTACCTACTATATGGAAAATCTCCTATGTCATACCTCTCCATAAAGGAGGCAGTTACACTGAACTGTCAAACTTTAGACCCATAGCTATTCAGTCACCTCTAGCTAAAATTATGGAGAAGTGTGTACACATACAGCTGAATTTAGACCCATAGCTATTCTGTCACCTCTAGCTAAAATTATGGAGAAGTGTGTACACATACAGCTCATGCACTACCTCACACAGAACAAGCTGTTGCCCAACTTTCAGCATGGCTTTAAGCCACACCACAGTACTACTTCTGCCCTCCTCTCTTTCTATAACATGATTAACCATAGCCGCAATAATAACAAACTATCCTCAGCACTCTTTCTAGATCTATCCAAGGCTTTTGACATGGTTGACCACAAAATGCTTATAAATACCTTGAAGGCCTTCTCCTTAAACAACCATGCACTCCAGTGGTTTCAATCCTACCTGCAGGGCAGGCAACAGGCAGTCCTATGGCAGAACAAGCTATCATCTCACCTACCCATCACATTAGGAGTCTCCCAGGGTTCAAAAGTAGGACCCCTTCTTTTCTCCATCCTTATCAATGACCTTCATTCAGTCATCCCAGATGCTACCTACATTCAATATGCAGATGACTACACCTTGTTTTGTTCTGACACCTCACCAGCTATTTTATTCACATTAACCCAAAATACCTTCAATACAATGGAAAAATGGCTCTCCAATCAACATCTAATCCTAAACCCCAACAAAACTAAGCTGCTCCTCTTCTCCCCCAAATGCAGGACCCCCCTGCCAGCCTTCAACATAACCGCTAACAACGGCACTATCATCTCCCCAGAAGCTCAAACTAAACTACTGGGTGTCACAGTTGATAACCTGAAGTTTGATGTGCATATCAATCAAACTATCAAAACCATTAATAAAAAAACTTGGCTCTCTTTATAGAATCAAACCTTTCCTTAGCCCACTTGCTGGAACTGCAATTGCCCGTTCCCATCTGCTATCAACTCTTCTCTACGCCTCACCTCTATTCTCCAACTTAAACAAAACAGATCTTAATAAACTAGCATCCTGCTATAACCACACTGCCAGATTTGCTACTGGCACAACCTACCGGACAGACCACTGTCACAACCTAAATTGCCTAGGATGGCTTGAACTGCCAAGCCTACTGCAGTTCAACCAGCTAATAGTGACATATAAAGTCCTTTACCAACCAGAAAATACACCTGCACTAAAAATATTATCAGCCCCTACACCAGCACCCGACCACTGCGTTCATCCACTAGACTCCTAGTTCAAACATACAAATCCAACTACTCAGCTGGGGACTCTGTTTGCCAACTCTGTTGGAAAAACATAGAACAGACTCCCAGCTGACTTGACCCTAGAACCCTCACTAACTTAATTCAAAAACAAACTCAAGAAATACTTCAAAACTCATTGGTTATGTCCTTGCAATAACCCCAACTAGTGACCTCTATTTCTTGGGTGTCTTACCTTCAACTACTTCTAACTTTTTTCTACCACTCCATTTCAGGAAGGGTCAATTGTATAACTGCTGCTCAATGTGTCTTAAACTTGAATGTAATGTTATGTATACATAACTTTGAAAATAAAAATAATGTTATGTTTTGTAAAGTGTTTTATAATAAGTTAGTACTATATGTGCAAAATGCTGGTATTGCTTATGACTGTATTCTGCTTGAAACTAGCATTTACTAAATGTTCAATGTGTATTATCATCTTGGAACTTTTCACCCCGGGCCTCCGCTGAAAATGGACATATATCCAGTTGGACTATCCTGGTCAACAAATGTAAAATAAAATAAATAAATCATGGACTATGACAGAATCCTAACAGTGCATGTTGTTGAGAGACTTGAGTGCATGTGTGATGTGGCAAAGCCTGGCAAGTGACAGACAGCTGACCATGACCTTTGCTGAGATTGGTGAGATCCAAACAGGGTCTGAGGTCCCCCCGTCTTTTTGGGCACTAAAAAAAAATCTGGAATAGATGCCTGAGCTGAGCTGGTCTTGGGGGACACTTTGGATGACTCTTTTTGTGAGCCGCTTAAAAATCTCTAAGGCTGCAGCCTCCCCCTGACTGGGTGGAACACTGGGGCGGTTCCTAGTTGGGAAGGGATTTTGGAAAAATGGAATGGAATAACCTCTGGATATGATATTTAACACCTAATGATCATTCGTGATGGCTTCCCAGGCTGAGTGTAAAGATAACATCCCAGACTGCCGCCAGAGAACAGTAGCCATGCAATCCTTCAGGTTCACTGACTGGGCCTGTCAGAGGAAGTATCTCGAGACCCATGGTTCATCAGACTCCCTGTGCTGTGCGGGCAGCATCTGCCATTGGCACCATTTCCACTTCTGCCTCTGGAGGAAAAATCTCACGGAATCCTAAAAAGGACCTTGAGATTTTCAAAACCACAGCTTTTTACCTCCACGCTGATTCCTGGAAAAGGGCCGCTGTGGGGTAGCAAAGTGGATTCCAAAAGCAGACAAGGTCTTTCCATCCTTTTCACTTTGGCAGAGCATGTTTCTGACAATAGGGCCAAACAAAGATGATCCATCGAAAGGGGCATTGGTTATGATGCCTTGAAAGGTTCCGAGAAATCACAACTGCATCCAGGTGTGGCATCTGATAGCAATGCCTGACCCGGCCACTGTGATACCTTCTGCAGGATGAGGAATAAACCTCATGG
Organism: Protopterus annectens; assembly: GCF_019279795.1. Classification (NCBI taxonomy): domain Eukaryota; kingdom Metazoa; phylum Chordata; order Ceratodontiformes; family Protopteridae; genus Protopterus; species Protopterus annectens. The sequence goes on from NC_056749.1 coordinate 248,363,273, forward strand.
ACGTTCTGGATATGGACTGTAGGGTGGCCATCCTGGATGAAACTGTTCCTCAGCAGAGCTGGACCTTGGAGCAGAACTAGAGAGTTCCTTGACCAAGTCCCTCTGCAATCTGGTTATAAATGCCAAATAATTCAGTGCTCGCAATGCAAAACTTGCTGAAGCGTACACCCGCTTACCAAATCTGTGCAAAGCCCTAGACTCCTTGCTACGGGGATGGACAGAGGACCTTTGTTGGGCCAGCCCCTTCTTGGTGGCTGCTGCAACCACCATGCCATCAACAGGGATATCCTTAGTGCAATGAAGTCTGTCTGGAGGGGCTCTCAGGATTATGTTGGGGCATTTAGGAATGGGTTCCATGGTGTCTGGCTCCTTCCATGCCCAGGTCAATAAGGGGATCCACAGAAGAGGACACACAAAAAGTAGATGGGCCTGACCCAAAAGCTTCCAGAAAAACAGATTCCACCGGGTTAGGGTTTTGGGTAGACCATCCACCATTCTGGTGAAGAATTTCCATGGTGTCTCCAAAAGAGACATCCTCAGGTAGTGACCTAGGAGACCCTTCCCCTTCACTGACATGGTGTCCTTCATGAGGGATTTCAGTGGGGAAGTAAAGTGCCTCCTTTTGCACTGAAACTTAAGGACCTCCTCGGTGGGGTGCTCCTAGGAGGTGTCGGAAGACTCTGGATGTTCCAAAGAGGAAACCGTCTGGAAGTCTTTCTGGGTAGGCTGTCCTAGAGGTGACAGAAAAAGAAGTTATGTACTTACCATAATGTTCCATGTTAGTTGTCTTCATCTCGCTTTCTTTCTTGCTGGTTGGGATCGGAGCCGATCCTCTGCTCCGACTCGGCCATCTTCTATAGCTCAAGAGCTATTTACTGGCTCGAGGCTACCCCTTATCCCATGATGCCTAGCGATAGCTACCCAGATCTCATTTGAAATAGCTAACCCCAGACATAGCCAGAGAATAAACCTGTCCAAACAAATAGATTGAGTACGCTCAAAGTCAGTAGAGGAAACAAACCAGAGAACACTCAGCCAGTGAAACCAGAACTCTTCTCGGTCCAATAGGACAGGGGGATGGAGGGTGGGACGCAAGAAAGAAGGCGAGATGAAGACAACTAACATGGAACGTTATGGTAGGTACATAACTTCTTTATGTTAAGTTGTCTATCTCGCCTTTGTTCTTGCTGGTTGGGACAGCGTCCCTAGCACCTACAATCCTGGGTGGCTCATTGGAACAGACTCTTCAGAAAGTACAGTTTTGTACCTACCATAAATGTAGATGTCCGATAGGTATGCATCTGCAGTCATCACATATGGGTTGTCCTGCCTCAGGCAGCCCTTCGGTCGGCCGGATTCCAAAGTCTGGGTCCGGCGTCGGCTGATGTCGCCCTTTCCCCGACATCAGAGCGCCTGGGGTATAAAAGAGTCAGCCGACGCCATCTTCCTCAGTTTTTCTTGCCCCAGATGCCAGGTGCCTCTAAGGAAGGCTAAATTTGGAGAAATGCAAAATATTCCAAACACGCACGGTAATAAAAAACAAATACACCATAATAGATAACCCCAGCTAGCTATAAGAGGGAGTATTACCCAAGAAATACCACAGAGGGGAAGGAGGGAGGGAAAACCTGACTGCAGATGCATACCTATTGGACATCTACATTTATGGTAGGTACAAAACTGTACTATGTCCTTCAAGGATGCATCTGCAGTCATCACATATGGGTAGAATACCATAGCCAATCTGGGGGTGGAGGATCTATGTGTAGGATGGTGTAGCTAAAATGCCCTGCAGGACTGCCGTAGCAAAGCCTGCTCTGGATCTGGAATATAAAGGTAAATTTTAATGCTTGGAAAATGTATGCATGAAGCTCCATGTAGCAGCTTCTAAAATGTCCTTGGTAGCCACCCCTCTTAAGAAGGCTGTGGAGGTGGCTGTGGCTCTTGTGGAATGAGGTCTAATGTTAGCTGGCACAGTTTTTCCATGAAAGGAGTAACAAAAATGAATGCAATTCCCTATCCATTTTGAGATTGTCTGTTTGGAAATTGCTTTTCCTTGTGCACTAGCAGCATATGCTACCAACAGCTGGTCAGCTTTTCTGTAACTTTTAGTACTGTCCAAGTAGTAGCGCAACTGTCTGTGTATTTCCAGGGTGTGCAGAAGTTTCTCCCCTTTGTTTTGTGGGTACGGAAAGAAGGTAGGCAAATGAATAGCTTGGTTTAATGAGACCCTGGATACCACCTTTGGCATAAATGTAGGATTGGTTCTCAATGAGACTCTGTCCTGATGAAAAATAGTAAATGGCTGTACTGCCATGAGGGCCTGTAACTCAGATACTCTTCTTGCTGAGGTTATGGCCAGAAGGAAGGCAGTCTTTCAAGACAAGAACTGTAGCTCTGCAGATGCTGCTGGTTCAAAGGAAGGCAGTGTTAGTTTTTCCAACACGAAGTTAAGGTCCCAAGTAGGCAGTGGTGGTGTCCTTGGAGGCTTGATGTTTTTAATCCCTCTTAGAAACTGCCTTAGGAGAGGATGTGAGAAGACAGGTGGATCAGTATTGTACTCTGCTGAAATTGCTGAAGCATGAATTTTAATGGAAGAGTACGACAGACCATTGTGGAACATTTCTGCCAAGTATTCCAGGATACGTGCCATGTTCATCACTGTCACATCTAGGCCCTTTGTGGTGTTCCAAATGAGAAATCTTTTCCATTTTGCTGAATATGCCTTTCTTGTGGAAGGTCAGCGAGCTTCCATGATAATATCCTTCACTCTCTGGGATAGCCTATCCTGAGGAGGAATCAAGGTATTTTCCAGGCTGTTAGTTGCAAGGTTTTCAGGTTGGAATGCAGAGTTTTGTAATTGTGCTGTGTCAGGAGCAGTGGCCATTGAGGAAGAGGCCATGGTTTCGTGCGTGACATGCTCTTTAACAGTGGGTACCAGTGCTGTCTTGGCCAGTCCGGAGCTATCAGAATCACTTTTGGCTGCTCTGTCCTGATCTTCAGTAAGACCTTGGTCATTAATGGGAGAGGTGGAAATGCATACACTGTTAGAGTTCTCCAGCTGAAAGAGAGGGCGTCCACTTTCCATGCTTGTGGGTGGTATGTCCTTGAGCAGAATTTCTTCAGCTGATGATTGTGGGGAGGCAAAAAGATCTATGTCCGGCCTGCCCCATGACTGTGTTATCTGTAGAAAGATGTCTGGGTGCAGCATCCATTCGTGTGCATCCATGATATTTCTGCTTAAGCTGTCCGCCGGTATATTGTCTTTCCCTGGCACAAATTGAGATTGCAGCTCTATGTTGAGTTTCAAGGAACGTTCCCATAGATTCATTGCCAGTCTGCAAAGAGGATATGAATGGGTGCCTCCTTGCTTGTTTATGTACCACATAACTGTGGTGTTGTCTGTCCTTATTAGTAGGTGGCCTTGATGCAGAAAAGGTTTGAAGGCTTCGACTGCATGTATCACTGCCAGAAGTTCCTTGTGGTTTATGTGCATGCGTAGCTCTTTTTGTGACCATAGACCTTGAATGCATCTGCCCTCCATGTGCTCCCCATCCGTGGTCTGAAGCGTCCATTGTAATGGTTTGGCTGGCTAATGGTTTGCTGAAGGGCAGCACCCTGTTTGACTGGCTTGCTTGAGCCCACCACAAAAATTCCCTTTGAAGGCATGGGATGAGTGGTATCAAAGTTTCCAAGCTGTGACTGTGCTGAGACCATAAACTCCTTAGGTACCATTGTAGTTTCCTCATATGCAGCCTTGCTTGTGGAATCAGAAGGATGCAAGAAGCCATGTAACCCAGGGCCTGCAGGAATTTCCTTGCAGTCAGCTGAGTTTTTCTTGTCAGACTTTTGAAGTAATCTGGTAGTTGACTTTGTTTTTCTTCTGTGAGGAAAGCCATTTGGGTGGTTGTATCTAGATTCACACCCAGAAAGGTTATTCTTTGGGATGGAACAAGTCTTGATTTGTGAATGTTGACTGTATATCCCAGGGCCTGAAGTAGGTGAATGGCGTAATTTAAATGTTTTACCAAAGTTTGTTGGCTGTCCGCTTGTATAAGGCAGTCGTCCAGATATGGGTATAATTGAATCCCCTGAAGTCTGCAGTGAACAATTACTGATGCCAGGCATTTCGTGAATACTCTGGGCGCAGTAGATAAGCCAAAGGGCAATGCTGAGAATTGATAATGCTCTGAACCTGCAAGAAATCTGAGGTGTCTTCTGCAACTTTGTCTGATAGGGACATGCAGGTATGCCTCTTTGAGGTCTAGAGTTACCAGCAAAGACCCCTTGCCCAGCATGGGAAGGAGCTGCTGTAGAGTCAGCATTTTGAACTTTGGTACAATGAGATAAGTATTCAGGGCGGACAAGTCGAGAATAGGCCTCCATTGTTTTTCTTTTCTTGGCACAAGGAAAAGTCTGGAATAAAATCCTTGGCCTTGTTCTGAGAGAGGAACGTTTTCTATAGCTTTCATTTGCATTAAGCTGGAGATTTGTTTCAAAGCCTCTGCCCTTTGATTTGGTGGCAGGTCTGGCATGCCTTTTCTTTTTGGTAATGTGTGAAAATGGAACCTGTATCCTTTGTCTATTATTTGTAGTGTCCATTTGTCCCTTGTAATACTGTGCCAATTTTCTGAGAATAAAGAAAGCTTTCTGCCCAAGGGTGCTTCCAATTGAGCCCTGGTTGGCGGTGTCAAAGCAAAGTCATTGAGCCTGTCCTTGTGCAGCAGTTGTAGGTTCATAGGTTCATACTAGGCTATCTGCCCTAGGGCATTTATAAGCCTAGCCAGAGTGTGTGTGGCTTTCACCACCCCTTAGGATGAGAATACTATACCCATTAGTTTGCTGTGCCTCTGTCCAGCAGCGATACAGAGATGATTCCCGGGGTAAACCTACGATCTCCCATCCACTCGTCAAGATTTCTCTTGAACAGAGTCAATGAGGGGCTCTGCCTCACATGGACTGGGATTCTGTTCCATAGTGTAGGGAGTCTCTGGGTGATGAATCTGTCCCTCCAGCACGTCCTATTTATATCCGTGTTGAGGTTTAAGTCTCTTGCTCTCGTGGCTCTGGTGGATTTGGATTTTTTGAGGTGGAGCATGTCCATTAATTCCAGGTTGGACATGGCCTTGTATGTCAGGCACAGATCACCTCTGAGCAGACGGTATGCGACTGAATAGAGCTGGAGTTTCTTCAGTCGGGCATCGTATGACATATGTTTGAGCCCCTTTATCCTTTTGGTGAGGAACTTTTGGGGTCTTTCCAACTGCTGCAGGTGTCGGGTAAGGTACATTCCGAATGGGGCGTTGTACTCAATCATTGGTCTGATAAGTGAAGAGTACAGGGGTATAATGACCTCTCCTGATCTGGATGTGAATCCCTTCATGATCAGGTGGGCAATGTAGAAGGTCTTCCTAACCACTTTGGCAATGTGAGTGTCAAAAGAGAGGTTACTGTCAACTTGGGTCCCCAGGTCCCTGATAACTTCTTCCGTGTTTAATGGATTACCACCTATGTGGTAATTAGGGGTTACCTTGTTTTTCCCAAAGGGTATGACTATCCATTTTTTGGCATTTAACTTAAGGCCATGGCTCTGGCACCAGTTATCCATTTCTATGAGACCTTTCTGGAGGATGTCTGTGTCTGATGGAGTGTCAATTATGGTGCCCAGTTTGCAGTCATCTGCAAATTTTGTCAGCCACAATCCCCCTATGTTTGCCTGCACTTCAGAAAAATAAATGCCGAACAAGAGGGGCCCAGGACTGAGCCCTGTGGGACACCGCTCGTGACCGGCTTAGAGTCTGACATGGCACCAGCAACTCTAACCCTGTGTGTTCTGTCCTTGAGCCAGTTTGCAACCCATCTTGTGACATATGGGTTTACATCTAAGCTGGTGAGCTTTTCTATGATGCCCGAGTGGGGTATTGTGTCGAATGCTTTTGCTAGGTCAAGGTAGGCTGTGTGAACTGCCTTACCCTCATCAATGGCCTTAGTGACTGTTTCGAAAAAGTCGACCAAGTTCAAGAGGCAGGATCTGCCCTTGACAAAGCCAAATTGGGTAGGATCCAGTGTCTGTAGGTCCCCAATGTCTTTATTTAGGAGTTCCATTATGATCCTCTCCATAGCTTTGCCGACAAGGCTCGTCAAGCTTATGGGGCGGTAATTTCCAGGGTCCGTAGAAGCACCGCCTTTGTGGAGTGGGACCACAGTTGCCGTACGCCATTCTTTGGGTACGTATCCTGTAGTAAGGCTAAGATTAAACAGCAGCCTTATGTGTGGGTTTAGTTCCTCATTGAGTTCGTGTAGCACACAGCCGGGGACACCGTCCGGTCCCATTGATGCTGTGTTTTTTGCTTTAGAGAGAGCAGCTCTCACCTGGGCATCTGAGATGTTTGGGAGGCTAGACTCTGGTGGGATACATATTTCTCCTTTTGGGGGGGAGGGAGGGGAGAAATTTGCACTGAACCTGTCTGCATTACAGGTCCTGTAGGTCCTGCATTACCTCTCTGGTTGGGAGGCTGCCACTGACGCCCTCTGTAGGAGCCTCTAGCTTGCCCTCTACCTCTGGCACGCCTGTTCTTGCCTCTCTGAAACCTCTTGTGTTTGGAAAGGACCAATTTTTGGAAGGCCAATTCCTGCTGAATCTTGGTGGTTGGACTTGGAGAAAATCTTTGACAGTTTGTACAGATTTTGCCTTTTCTTCAACTTTCTTTAGGACCTCCTGAGCCGTGGAGCCAAATAACTTTTGCTTTTCCAGTGGAGCATCCAGAGGCTTTGCTTTGACATGGTCTGGCATAGATTGTTCCTTCAGCCAAGCATGCCTACGTATGACTGCGCCAGTCATAGCTGACCTACATGAAGCTTCCAATGCATCATAACCACATTGCAAGAAATGGTTGCTAACCTGTTGGGAGTTATGTACCAGATCCTGAAGTGATTTGCGATCTAGGGGTTCAGGTGAAGACAGTTTTTTATGCAATTCATCTAACAAATACTCTTGGTACTGTATCATATGAAATTGACAATTCAATGCCCTCATAGACAGAGTAGCAGAAGTATACACTTTTTTACCCCATCTCTCTAAAGCTCTAGACTCCCTTTCAGAGGGGAGAGGATTTTTAGTAGTGGCAGCTGTAACCCCTTTAGGTCCCTGGGAAATAGTTTCTGGATCAGCAGAGTGGGCCTTGTAAAGGTGAAGATGCGAGTCCGGGACCCTGTAGTACCCATCGGGTTTGACAGGAGCCAGAGGAAGAGTATCAGGGGTTGTGCTAGACTCAGAGTACACATCATCAATGACATTTAAAACAGGACGAATAGCCAAAGGTCTATGCTGAGGCAAATGCAAGAAGGTCCTTAATCTCTTCCTGGAATCAGAGAATTCCTGGCCCTGCCACTGGAAATGCTCTCTCATAGTGTGGAGTGTCTCCCCAAAGGAAAACTCTTCAGGAGGGGAGATCGAAGGAATACATTCCTCTGCATCAGAATCCTCGTAGGCCGAAAAAGCCTCCTCCTGGTGGTCCGAGAGAGTAGAACCATCTGAGGCCTCATCTGAGGAGTGGGGATCAGAGGGCTCAACCCTGGGACTTTTGTCTGGAGGAGGTTGAGAGCCCCTGTCCGGATGAGGTTGAGAGCCCCTAATTAAGGAGATAAGGTCCTCTGCTAAGCTTAGACTCTGTGAACCTGTACTGGGTCCCTGAGGGATAACCTTGGGAGGCAAAGCTTTGGATAGTTTAGCAGCTTTAGCCCTAGAGAATGCCTTAATGGACATGGATGCAGGAGGCCTGGCTGCACCACGTGCTGGTGTAGTTTTGTCTAAAGGTATGGTGTCGGAAGGTTCCAGGACACCAGTTTCTGTAGGAAATTCAGTAACCAATTCAGCCGGGGCCTCCGGGACTGAGGTAGTCGGCTGAGCGGTTTCAGTGGTAGGAAGCACCAAGGACTCTGTTTCAGCCGAGACCGAGACACTTGCGGTAGGCTTGGCCGTGGTTTCAGCCGAAACCGCTGCCCTCGTGTGTCGGTCCTTGTCCTTCCGTTTCTTAATCAAATGTGAAGTCGGAGTCTCCGACGGCATATTGTACGAAAAACTAGCCCCAAAAAATTCCTCTGCAAACTCCGCCCGACGTCTAAGGGTGCGTCGATTGAAGGAAGCACAGGCTGAACAGGCCGAGACGTTGTGGTCTGGGCCTAGGCAGGGGAGGCAGTAAGAGTGGAAATCCTTATGAGGTATTTGTTTCCCACAAGTTAAACAATTATTAACTTTATCTGACCGGCTGAGGCAAGAAAGAGTCCCCAACGGGGTACTTAGCTTTTTGAAGTCTTCGGTAGCTGAATTACAGGAGCTGGCCGACCGGCACTTGCGAACTGCTTCTGCTTCGGGCACCACGCGGCAAGAAAGACTGAGGAAGATGGCGTCGGCTGACTCTTTTATACCCTAGGCGCTCTGACGTCAGGGAAAGGGCGACATCAGCCGACGTCGGACCCAGACTTTGTAATCCGGCCGACCGAAGGGCTGCCTGAGGCAGAACAACCCATATGTGATGACTGCAGATGCATCCTTGAAGGACATCAGTGGAACCAAAGTCAGCTCTGCTCCTGGAGACCATATCTAGCTTGTAATGAGAAATAAAGGTATGAGGATGTGTCCACGTAGCAGCTGCACAGACAGAATCCATGGGCAACCTAGATTGGAAGGCTACAGAGGTGGCCAAGGCCCTAGTAGAATGACCTTTCGGTTTAATAGGTAACTCTTTGTTCCTTAATTGATATATGAAGGTAATAGTGTGAGACAACCACCTGGATAAGGTCACCTTGGAAACTGGGAGACCTTGTTTGCCTAGAGCATAGGAAAGGAATAGTTGGTCAGACTTCCTTGTTTCCTTAGTCCTGTGCAGATAAAAACCCAACTGTCTATGAACGTCCAATTGTTGTAATTTTTTACTCTGCCTTGTTGGTGTGGTTAGGGAAAAACACAGGAAGGTCTATAGATTGTTTGAAATTATTTTCTGAGCAGATGTTTGGAAGAAATGAAGGATTAGTCCTCAGAGCAACCCTGTCCTTATGAAAAACCAAGTATGGAGGACAAACACATAGTGTCTGAAGTTCAGAGATGCGTCTGGCTAAGTAATAGCTACCAGAAAGAGTGTCTTCCAAGACAGAAACTTAATGGAGCAGGATGCTGCTGGTTCAAAGGGGGGGCAGAGTTAAGGAAGTTAGCACCAAATTAAGGTCCCAAGGAGGAGGGGGATCTCTCACTGGAGGCCTGAGGAGAGTAGTCCCTCTCAAAAAAGCTTTACAGAGCTTATGAGACAATGTTTGAATTTGACAAACCAACATGAAAGTTAGAAATAGCTGCTAATTGAACCCGGATTGTAGCAGAAGCGGATCCGGAATGAAAAAGTTGTGCTAGGAACTCCAGAATTTCGTGGACTGGTGCTGAAAAGGGATCTACGGTCCTAGCCTCTGCCCAACAAGAAAAACATTTCCGTTTACTAGCATAAGTTTTTCTGGTTGTGGATGTGTGAGAGGAGACAATAGTCTCACGTACATCCGGGAAAATGCTGGGAAGCCTGGCTAAGGTTGGAAGTGGAGCAACCAAGCTGTGAGCTGGAGTATTTGGAGGGATTGATGCAGCCCGTCTGACTGATGAATCAGTAGGTCTGGAATCGGATCCAGAGTCCAGGGCTGATCGAGAAGGTAATGGTGCAGGAACGGGAACCATATCTGTCAAGGCCAGTAGGGGGCAATGAGGATCATTTTGCAACTCAACAATATTGCTTTCTGTATGAGCTTTGGAATCAGGGGAAACGGAGGAAAGGCATAAAGAAGTCCCTGAGGCCAATTGTGGACTAGAGCGTCTCTGGGTGAGTGACCTGGAAGCGGAAGAAGGGAGTAGTAGTTGCTAAATTTGCTGGTGAAGGGGGTGGCAAAAAGATTGCAGCAAGGCTGTCCCCATTTGTGGAAGATAAGATACGCAACTTCCTGATTCAGAGACCACTGGTGAGGCATGGGGATAGCTCTGCTGAGCCTGTCCGCTATGACGTTGGACCTCCCAGGGATGTGCATTGCAATCAGAAAACGGGAGGAAATCGCCCACTGCCACAGCCTGAGTGCTTCTCGACACAGGGGGTAGGACCTGATTCCGCCCTGCTTGTTGATGTACCACACCACTGACATGCTGTCTGTTTGAATTGCAATGGTCCCAGAAGGAAGAGAGTCCTGAAGGGCTTGCAACGCTAGGAGCACGGCTCTCATTTCTAGGACGTTTATGTGCAGATGGTACTCGTGACGTTGCCAAGTGCCTTGGACTGTCCTGCCCTGATAATGCCCCCCCACCCTATCAGGGAGGCGTCTGTGGTCACTGTGGCTACCGGAGGGGGCTGAATGAAGGGTCTGCCCTGAGTCACTAGTGGGGAGACCATCCACCTCGAAAGGTGCATTTTGCATGCTTCTGTAATCATGATCGTGTGAGACATGGGCAGCTATTGGAAAGACCACTGTGTGAACAGAAGCCACTGAGGGATCCTCATGTGAAAGCGGGCCAGTGGGATTAGAAGAATGGCTGCTGCCATGGAACCCACAGTTTGAAGGACGAACCTGACTTGTCTTGGATTCTTCTGCTCTGCATCAGAATTTGTACTTGCTGACGAATTGTAGGCACCCTTTCTGGCAGTAGCCTTGTGGACATGTTCCTTGTGTCTAAGTCTGCACCTATGTAGGTGACAGATTGACAGGGCAACAAGGCATATTTTATGAAGTTTATTGTAATGCCTAACTGGGAGCAGATTGTGATTGTGTAGTCCCTGGCTTGAAGAAGTTGATGCCCGGTAGTAGCAGTGAGGAGCCAGTTGTCTAGAAATGGAAACACCTGGAATCCTCGATGTCTCAGGTGAGCCGTGACCCACTGCCATACATTTGGTGAACACCCTGGGGGCTGTGGTGAGACCAAAGGGCAGACCTCTGAACTGGTAATGACTTGCTCCCAGCAGGAAGTGAAGAAATCTCCTGGAGCGCCTGTCCATTTTGATTTGGTAGTACGCATCCTGAAGATCTATCGAGCACATCCAATTGCCCTGACCTAGAAAGGGTAGAATGGACTGTAGCGTGACCATCTGAAACTTTGTTCTTTGAACAGACCTGTTTAGTCTGCTGAGATCCAGAATCGGTCTTCAGTCCCCTGTCTTTTTTGGTACCAAAAAGAACCTTGAGTAACTTCCGGATCCGTGCTAGTCTGCCGGGACTTCCTGGATGACTCTTCTTTTTTTTCTAGCAGTTTTGAAACTTCTATTACTGTTTGGTCCTTCAGATTGGGTGAAACATCTGGAAGGGATTTCCTTGACGGTAAGAGGGGTTGACAGAAGGGAATTTTGTAACTTCCGGATATAATAGACTGTACCCATCTGTTTTGCGTCAAATTTTGCCAGGCTTTTGGGTACAGTGAAAGTCTACCCCCGACTGCCTCCAGAGGTCGGCAGTCCGGCAACCATTCAGGGATGTTGAAAGGGCTTATCAGAGAAAGATTCTCTATTGCCCTGGTTCTGTGGACACCCTCTGCCACGAGGGCGGCATCTGTTGTTATTGTTTCCCCTCTGCCCCTGGAGGAAAAATTGCTACATGGGTCAGGCGAGGCTCCCTGGGATTTTTGGAACCACATTTTACCACTCTTCTGACCCTTGTGGTATGGCCTAGGAGTGGAAAAATGGACTCCACGGCAGAGAGAGTCTTGCCTTCTTGCTCACACCTAGTCAAAGTGTCCTTCACCTGTGGTCCAAAAAGAAAGGAACCATCAAAGGGGGTGTTGGTGAATGACGCTCTAAAGGGTTCCGTAAAATTACACAGCCGCATCCATGCATGCCTCCTAAGGGCCACACTCGTACCTGCGGCTCTACTCACTCCATCTGCTGCATAGGAAATGAGCCTCATGGAAGAGTTGACTACAGAATTAAGCGTCGCCAGCTAGGAAGCTACTTTAGCTTGAGCCCCCTCAGCTGATGGATCTTGAAGGGTACAGGAGATCCCTCTGAAGCCGGGTAAAATGGCATAAGTAGGTTCAGTGACCTCATAGAAAAGGACGCTGACGCAAACATTCGCTTCCCGCATCTGTCCATGTTCCTAGACTCCTTGTTAGGATGATGGACAGAAGAAGAGGTCTCCGCTAACTCTTTTTTGGTGGCTGCTGCTACCACCATGGCATCAACAGGAACACCTTTGGTAAGGAACTGCTTATCATGGGGAGCTGAGATGAACTTGCCAGGTCTCCTCAGAGTTGGTTCCACTAAATCCGGAGCTGACCAAGCCTTTCGAGCCACCACTGCCATAAGTGGATCGAAATGTGGAGAAACCCAGGAGGTGGAAGGTCGGGAACCGAAAGCATCCAGGAATACAGACTCATCCTTGTTATGGGCTACGGTAATAGCTACCAGAAAGAGCGTCTTCCAAGACAGAAACTTAATGGAGTAGGATGCTGCTGGTTCAAAGGGGGGCAGAGTTAAGGAAGTTAGTACCAAATTAAAGTCCCAAGGAGGAGGGGGATCTCTCACTGGAGGCCTGAGGAGAGTAGTCCCTCTCAAAAAAGCTTTACAGAGCTTATGAGACATAATGTTTGAATTTGACAAACCAACATGAAAGTTAGAGATGGCCGCTAATTGAACCTGGATTGTAGCAGAAGCAGATCCGGAATGAAAAAGTTGTGCTAGGAACTCCAGAATTTCGTGGACTGGGGCTGAAAAGGGATCTACGTTTCTAGCCTCTGCCCAACAAGAAAAACGTTTCCATTTACTAGCATAAGTTTTTCTGGTTGTGGACGTGTGAGAGGAGACAATAGTCTCACGTACATCCGGGGAAATGCTGAGAAGCCTGGCTAAGGTTGGAAGTGGAGCAACCAAGCTGTGAGCTAAAGTATTTGGAGGGATTGATGCAACCCGGCTGATTGATGAATCAGTAGGTCTGGAATCGGATCCAGAGTCCAGGGCTGATCGAGAAGGTAATGGTGCAGGAATGGTAACCATATCTGTCAAGGCCAGTAGGGGGCAATGAGGATCATTTTGCAACCCAACAATATTGCTTTCTGTATGAGCTTTGGAATCAGGGGAAACGGAGGAAAGGCATAAAGAAGTCCCTGAGGCCAATCGTGGACTACAGCGTCTCTGGGTGAGTGACCTGGAAGCAGAAGAAGGGAGAAGTAGTTGCTGCATTTGCTGGTGAAGGGGGTGGCAAAAAGATTGCAGCAGGGCTGTCCCCATTTGTGGAAGATAAGATATGCAACTTCCTGATTCAGAGACTACTCGTGAGGCATGTGGATAGCTCTGCTGAGTCTGTCCGCTATGACGTTGGACCTCCCAAGGATGTGCGTTGCAATCAGAAAACGGTGGGAGGAAATCGCACACTGCCACAGTCTGAGTGCTTTTCGACACAGGGGGTAGGACCTGGTTCCACCCTGCTTGTTGATGTACCACACCACTGACATGCTGTCTGTTTGAATTGCAATGGTCCCAGAAGGAAGAGAGTCCTGAAGGGCTTGCAACGCTAGGAGCACGGCACTCATTTCTAGGACGTTATGTGCAGATGGTACTCGTGAGGCTGCCAAGTGCCTTGGACTGTCCTGCCCTGATAATGCCCCCCCCCACCCTATCAGGGAAGTGTCTGTGGTCACTGTGGCTACCGGAGGGGGCTGAATGAAGGGTCTGCCCTGAGTCACTAGTGGGGAGACCATCCACCTGGAAAGGTGCCTTTTGCATGCTTCTGTAATCATGATCATGTGAGACATGGGCAGCTGTTGGAAAAACTACTGTGTAAACAGAAGCCACTGAAGGATCCTCATGTGAAAGCGGGCCAGTGGGATTAGAAGAATGGTTGCTGCCACAGAACCCAGAGTTTGAAGGATGAACCTGACTTGTCTTGGATTCTTCTGCTCTGCATCAGAATTTGTACTTGCTGACGAATTGTAGGCACCCTTTCTGGCGGTAGCCTTGCGGACATGTTCCTTGTGTCTAAGTCTGCACCTATGTAGGTGACAGATTGACAGGGCAACAAGGCATATTTTATGAAGTTTATTGTAATGCCTAACTGGGAGCAGATTGTGATTGTGTAGTCCCTGGCTTGAAGAAGTTGATGCCTGGTAGTAGCAGTGAGGAGCCAGTTGCCTAGAAATGGAAACACCTGGAATCCTCGATGTCTCAAGTGAGCAGTGACCACTTCCATACATTTGGTGAACACCCCGGGGGCTGTGGTGAGACCAAAGGGCAGAGCTCCGAACTGGTAATGACTGGCTCCCAGCCGGAAGTGAAGAAATCTTCTGGAGCTCCTGTCCATTTTGATTTGGTAGTATGCATCCTGAAGATCTATAGAGCACATCCAATTGTCCTGACCTAGAAAGGGTAGAATGGACTTTAGCGTGACCATCTGAAACTTTGTTCTTTGAACAGACCTGTTTAGTCTGCTGAGATCCAGAATCAGTCTCCAGTCCCCTGTCTTTTTTGGTACCAAAAAGAACCTTGAGTAACTTCCGGATCCATGCTAGTCTGCCGGGACTTCCTGGATGACTCTTTTTCCTAGTAGTTTTGAAACTTCTATTACTGCTTGGTCCTTCAGATTGGGTGAAACATCTGGAAGGGATTTCCTTGACGGTAAGAGGGGTTTGACAGAAGGGAATTTTGTAACCTCTGGATATAATAGACCGTACCCATCTGTCTTGCGTCAAATTTTGCCAGGCTTTTGGGTACAGTGAAAGTCTACCCCCGGACTGCCTCCAGAGGTGGGCAGTCCGGCAACCATTCAGGGATGCTGAAAGGGCTCATAAGAGAAAGATTCTCTGTTGCCCTGGTTCTGTGGACACCCTCTGCCACGAGGGCGGCGTCTGTTGTTATTGTTTCCCCCTCTGCCCCTGGAGGTAAAATTGCTGTGTGTGTCAGGCGAGGCTCCCTGGCATTTTTGGAACCACATTTTACCACTCTTCTGACCCTTGTGGTATGGTCTAGGAGTGGAAAAATGGACTCCCACGGCAGAGAGAGTCTTGTCTTCTTGCTCACACCTAGTCAAAGTGTCCTTCACCTGTGGTCCAAAAAGAAAGGAACCATCAAAGGGGGTGTTGGTGAATGACGCTCTAAAGGGTTCCACAAAAATACACAGCCGCATCCATGCATGCCTCCTAAGGGCCACACCCGTACCTGCGGCTCTACTCGCACCATCTTCTGCATAGGAAATGAGCCTCATGGAAGAGTTGACTACAGAATTAAGCGTCGCCAGCTGGGAAGCTACTTTAGCTTGAGCCCCCTCAGCTGATGGATCTTGAAGGGTATAGGAGATCCCTCTGAAGCCGGGTAAAATGGCATAAGTAGTTCAATGACCTCATAGAAAAGGTCGCTGAAGCAAACATTCGCTTCCCGTATCTGTCCATGTTCCTAGACTCCTTGTTAGGAGGATGGACAGAAGAAGAGGTCTCCGCTAACTCTTTTTTTGGTGGCTGCTGCTACCACCATGGCATCAACAGGAACACCTTTGGTAAGGAAATGCTTATCATGGGGAGCTGAGATGAACTTGCCAGGTCTCCTCAGAGTTGGTTCCACTGTATCCGGAGCTGACCAAGCCTTTCGAGCCACCACTGCCATAAGTGGATCGAAAGGCGGAGAAACCCAGGAGGTGGAACGTCGGGAACCAAAAGCATCTAGGAATACAGACTCATCCTCGTTAGGGGCTAAGGGATTCCAGTTCCCCCTCTGTTTAAGCATTTCTAGGATGTCTGAAAAGGAAACATCTTCAGAGGGGGATCTCAGGGACCCTTCCGATTCTTCTAAGTCTGTATTGGAAGTGACAGACTCAGGAGAGTCCATGTGCTTCCTCTTGCACTTCTTCTTATGAGGAGGCTCCTCTGAATGGTCAGGGGAGGCCTCAGAAGAAGAGGAAATACCCAGTGGGTTGCCCTGGAGCGCCTGTTCCCCACGCTTGGGGTCTGGAGGAGGAGCAGAGGTTGTCATAGGCACTTCAGGGGACGGAGCCGGTGGGTCCGATAATGGAGCTGAGTCAGTGGCCAGCACACTCCTCATGACATTGAAGGCGTCCCTGCCATGATGCAGAGAAGGCTCCGGGTCCGAGGAAATCGGAATCCTTCTCCGCACCAAGGGAGACGGCTCTGAGGCCAATGCAGAAGTCAAGCTCACCTGCGCAGAAGCTCCAAGAGGAAGAACGGGGTCGGACAAGGGTCCGATGCCACTCGCCCCCTTAGAGCCGATGAGGGAGCCCCGGTGCCCAGATCCCTCGATGGATGGCACCATCGAGTAGATCTCAGCCGACGACGGAAACAAAGGAGATAGAGTTATCGGAGCCGACGGTTCCACTACTCGAACCCCAACGAACTCCAGCTCCGAACTCAAAGGAGTTGGAGGAGGAACATCGATAGAAGTGGATGGAGCCGACACCTGTTGAGGAGGGCTGGACAACATCTTGGCAAGTGCCTGCGACTTTAGCAACCTTCTGACCACTCTCTCCACATCGTGATCCGACAGTCTAGAGGATCGAGAGGCGTGAGAAGATCTGTGACTGCGCTCGCTCTGAAACAGGGGAGACAGAGGAGATGAATGTATCGATTCCAAGGAAGGGGACCTCAGCCTCTTGTGGCTCCACGAAGGCTCCGAAGTTTCTGATGGAGCTGACGGGGAGATACTCTTATCGGTGCCAGCTGGAACTGAAGTAGAAGGTAGAGTCTGAACTAAGGACGGCTCCAAACTTGCAGCCGACGGCTTGGTAGATTTAGGGGATTTCACAGGCTGAGAGGTCTTGGCCAGTGAAAAGACCCCTAAGAATAAGCTTATTCTTGCGCTACTGCAGAACTCTTGGGCTAAATGCATGGCAGATAGAACAAGAGTCCTGCAGGTGCATGGCGCCTAAACAATAGACGCAAGAAGTGTGCCCATCTGTCAGAGACATTTTCTGACAGCATGAGTCACACTTCTTGAACCCAGACACTTTGGATTCCTTTGACATCCTAGAAAAAGGAAACGAGAAATACAATAGCTACCAAAGCTAAATACAGTCTACACAAAAATACACTACACTAGCAGACTAAAGCTACAGGTTTTTTTTTTTTTTTTTTTAGATAGGAAAGCCTCTAACTTAAACGGCTAGCCTATGAAAGAAAGGTAGAAGGAAAGCCTCTAACCTAAATGGCTAACCTGACAAGAAGAGGATAAGGGGGGGAGGGGGGGACTCTCTAAGTTAAATGAGTTCTAGAAGGAAGGGAAGGAATGTTACAATTAAACACTAACAGAAAAACAAGACTAAAAGTTAACAATACACCTGAAAAAGGACTATTTCTAAGGTAAGAACGTTCTATAAAAAACTTATACGAGCCTGAGCCAGAAAAACAACACCTTGCAGCTAAAGCGGTAAACGAGATCTGGGTAGCTATCGCTAGGCATCATGTGATAAGGGATAGCCTCGAGCCAGTAAACAGCTCTCGAGCTATAGAAGATGGCCGAGTTGGAGCCGAGGATTGGCTCCGATCCTAACCAGCAAGAACGAAGGCGAGATAGACAACTTAACATCAGATGTCTCAGACACAACATCTGCTGAGAAGGGACAAGGTGCCAAAGCAGGGAGAGTCGAGGCTCTCCTGGGTACAGAGAGAACCCTCTCCACCACTTCAAATGCTGAGGGAGAATGAGAAACTGATGGCAATGACCCTGGAGCCAAAGCTGTCGAAGGAGAAGCCGGACGAATCCGTGCCAACCCTGGATCTAAGTGTGGAGTCACAGATAAGCTGTCAAGCTCCAAAGCCCTGATGGGAAGAGACCACTCTGAAAACTTTGCAGCAGACATCAGCCCCTTGGACTTGACACTGAAGCTATGGTTCCAAGAACCACCCTGCTCCGAAACTGTGGGAGCCGGGGCACTCAGTGAAACTGTTGGAGTAGAGGTACTCATACCTGTTGGCTCCAAAGTCTCAATTCCAGGCATCTTCAGGACCAATAACTCTGTAGTAGAGGGTCAGTTCAGAGAAGGAGTTATTGGAGCAAAGGCAGGTTGACAGCTCATGGATGCTGAGGGGGACGGAGTGGGAAAACCCCCCAGCAGGATTTGTGCCTGGAGAAACTTCATCAACATCCTGTCAGCCTCTACTTTGGAGAGACTACAGGAAGAGCTGGCAGATGAGGCAACAGAAGAAGGTCGAGAGACTGCCCTGGAAGACTGCAGGATCGGAGACTTTGGCCTCAGGGCAACTGGGCCTGGCGAAAAACTTTGAGACCGGTGCTGAAGGGAAGCCTCTATCACAATCTGAACCGAGTCAGTCGGATCAGACGTTTTTGACCATTTCTGAGGCAGTTCACCTGTTCTAAGAGATCTTTCTAGTGATTGCTTGTATTCTTTATGTTTCTTGGAGGGAGGGTTTGAGCCCCTGAAGTGGAAGGCGAAGCGGAGGAAGAGGCAGTAGATGGTAACAGGCCTTTTAAGTTCAGTTTGTTCCTCTGGTCTGTTAATGCCCACTGATTGAAGCCAGCACAGATGGAGCAGGAGAAGTCTAGATGCAAAGGCCCTAGACATACAATGCACTCTGTGTGGGCATCTGAAAGTGGGATTTTGTGCTCACAATTGACACATTTCTTGAAACTGGATGGTTTCAATTCTGCCATAATCAAAACAATGAAAACACAAAGTCGCTGTTTCCTGAAGGTCTGCTCCAAAAGTACGAAAGTGTAGAAAAATAAAGTAGAAACACTGGAGACGGACCACCACAATAAATGGAAATATTTATTAACGGACAAGCGCTTTCGCGTACATCAAGCACGCTTCTTCAGATCCATAGTAATGCATTCATCAGGTTACAAGTATTTATATTAAAACATACCCTTTAATTAAATAATCAAGTAATCAAACAATCAAATTGAATTAAAGTGAAACAAAGCATTAAATCAGTGTATGCATTCAGATACAAAGTTCATGAAGAATGAAAGCATAAAATGATATGGTATGTAAAGCCCATTTCTGAGGCTCTCAATAAAATAAAATAAACTATAAAAACTACTATCTAAAGCTTTTAAAATATTCTAAAAACTCTTTGCTTAAAACCATATAGCACAAAAACTGCTAAAACATATACAGGAATGCTCATAACATTCATTCTAGCAGGTTAGTTACTAAACGCAAATTATATGTAATATAAGGGTCATACAGTGGTTAAGCAACTAATATTAGTCGCGACAACTCATCTGTAAAGAATACAGCCTGAAGAAATATAATGATCAACTACAATGTTAAGAAGTATATAAAATGGAATGAAGTAAAAACCTTATATAAAATAAGCTCATTGTATAGAGGAACCAACCTCTCTACTGTGTAGGACTGTCTATGCATCTAAAATCTCGCAAAATGCAACTGTATAGTAAAATATGTGTTATATATTAAAGATAAAATCAAAATACATAATAAATTAAAACGTGTAAACGAAAAAACAAGAGCCTCATCAATATGAGGTCAACTAGGTATAACCATAGAAGTTTGTGTGGAAATATGTGTTAGAAATGCATATACTAAAACACAAATCATGAGAGCGTTGTACTTCATTTCTAACTTAAGTATGGAAAATATTCAATCATCATACTAAAATAATCTAATGAAATTAAACCAATAATTCATAAAACTGGTATGTATAAAATGTGTGAAATTCATATACATATGTGTATATATATGAACTGTAAAGATAAAATAAAATATATTGTATAATATATAATATGGTTAAAACCATGTATATATAAAAAACATGAAGGAATATATAGGGGGTTTATGAAATGTAAACAATGAAAATATGTGCAATATGTAATATAATATATGTAATATATAAACGTATGTAAAGATATATGTAAAAATATGTACAAAGGTCTGTGTTAAAAACTCAATATTAATAAATATGATGATAAATAAATAAATGACTGAGTTGATGAATATGTCGATGAAATATGTGTAACAGAACTAGCTGTTATACAAACATCACACAAAAGGATATAAATATATATATGTGTACAAACAAGAATAATAAATAGAGTACAACATAAAAATATTCATGATAAATGAACGCTGAACATCATGTTGAAAATATTGATGTGTAACCTGATAAGGTACTCAAAAAGCTATGCTGTTAATATAAACATATTGCAGCAGCTAAGATTCCTAATGGATGAAAGACATAAACACATTCAAACTCACTATAGGGCATCTTCACTTAACACTGCGTGCTTTCAGGGGAGCTCTTACGCTCACATATTGGTTTAAACCTGGACTATATTGAGCCTTTAACTTAAGAATCCAGGATAGCTCTATATTCTCTAAATCATTGAAAATGTCCCCCTCTCTAGCACAAGGTGTAATAATCTGTAACACTCTAAAAACAAAAGAATGCCCTATATTGTTCATGACATGTTTGGCTAATGCATTTTTTATATCACATTTCTTTATGTCTTGAACATGTTCTTGTATCCTTTCTTTTAAAGTTCTGGTGGTCATGCCTATATAGAAAGCTCTGCAGATTCGGCAGTCCGCCAAATATATCAGGTTCTTGTCCTCACAGGTAGCAAAAAAATGTGGTTCAAACTTAAAAGTTAAAGTGGGATGTTCAAACAATTGATGAGTTGTAATCATATTGCACATGCTGCATTTCGTGCATGGGAATGTACCTAGTCTCTTGTCCTTATAAAATCTGACGTTCCTACTTAGATTGGGTTGTTCAACACACAGTAATCTGCTTAAATTCTTGCTGTTACGATAAACAAATGAGGGTGTAGGTCCTACTAAATCTGCTATTCGTGTATCCGTCAAGAGAATATGCCAATTCTTGGATAAGATGTTTCTAATGTGTTTAATATCACTGGTGTACCTCATATTAAATCTCACTACAGAATTGTCAAAAATTCTCTTGGTATGTCTATGATATTTGTTTGTATTGACACTTGTGCTCTTGACAACTGTCTTGTGAATGAAATTCTCCTTGATGTTATGTACCTTTTCTGGGTTATATCCCCTATTAATAAAACAATCTTCCAAAAAGTCACCCTGTTTGTGTAGTTCATCCTCTGTTTTACATAACCTCTTAATTCTAATGAATTGACTCTTGACTATACTATCGAAAATAAACCTGGGGTGCATGCTATTGTAATGAAGTAATGTGTTCCTCCAACATTCTTTCCTGAAAATGGTCGTATCAATAGTATGTCGTTGACCCTTAAAGATGGTAATGTCTAAGAAGTCTATGCTATGAAATGAATAATTAACTGTAAATTTTAAAAAATCAGTAGTGGATTCTAGATGTCGAATAAAAGTAAAAAGCTCATCTGTGGTACCCTGCCAAAACAAAAGTACATCATCTACAAACCTTTTGTAAAGGCTTATTTTCTTAAAACAGTCATGATTAAAAAGATGAGTCTTCTCCCAGTGGAGCATCACTAAATTAGCATAAGTGTTCGCGCAGGGGGTGCCCATGGCCACCCCCCACTGCTGTAGATATAACTTATCTCTAAACATAAAGACATTGTTTGTTAGTACTAATTCCATGATGGCACAAAATAAAGTCTCTTCACTGGTAGTGAACTTATGACTGTTGTTAATAATAAATCTCAATGCTTCAAGGCCGAAGGTATTCGGTATTGAAGTGAATAAATTCTTCACATCTAGAGTGACAAAAATAAGCACAAATAACATTCATTCTAGCAGGTTAGTTACTAAACGCAAATTATATGTAATATAAGGGTCATACAGTGGTTAAGCAACTAATATTAGTCGCGACAACTCAAAAAATCTGTAAAGAATACAGCCTGAAGAAATATAATGATCAACTACAATGTTAAGAAGTATACAAAATGGAATGAAGTAAAAACCTTATATAAAATAAGCTCATTGTATAGAGGAACCAACCTCTCTACTGTGTAGGACTGTCTATGCATCTAAAATCTCGCAAAATGCAACTGTATAGTAAAATATGTGTTATATATTAAAGATAAAATCAAAATACATAATAAATTAAAACGTGTAAATGAAAAAACAAGAGCCTCATCAATATGAGGTCAACTAGGTATAACCATAGAAGTTTGTGTGGAAATATGTGTTAGAAATGCATATACTAAAACACAAATCATGAGAGCATTGTACTTCATTTCTAATCATTTCTAATTCTAAAATTTCTATAATCAAAACAAGTCTACCGAGAAGGGTAGGGAACTATACACTTAAAAAGATCTAAAATCCCATAACAAAGATAAACCTTTAGGCTAACTAGAAGGGAAAGGTCTAAGAAAGAAAATGAAATTATAAGAAAGAAAAAAATTTTAATTCTTCACTCACGAGAAACTCGAGGAGCTCAGAGATGTAATCCCGGAGCTAGCAGAAGCACGATAAATGAGATCTGAGGGGATGAGGGGAAAGCAAGGCAGTATGGGTAGGGGAGGAACTCAGAGCTGGAATCCTAGAGCTTTAGTATATGACAGAGTCAGATCCACTTCTCAGATCTGAACCCCCAGGTTGAAGATGAATGAAGTCAACATCTTCAGGCTGCTGGTTGTCAGCTTTTTTTCCTTGTTATTGCTATTTTCTATTTATTAACTTTTAGAAACATTAGATTTATAATTGATACCTTGATTTTAAAGTTTTGCCGGACAGTTATCAATTCTTTGATTTTGAGACAGCAGTTTTTCTTTGTAATATATTTTAGGAAATGTACATAGTTTGACACTATTCTAGTCTTTTTTGTACTGAAGTTAAGATTATATATATATATATATATATATATATATATATATATATATATAAAACAATTTTGATTTGTTGCCTTTTTACACATCACCATAACGAAAATCAATAATTTTAATTTGCTACTGTCTTTAAAATACTGCATAATACTAATTATTTAGTTTAAGTCAAATGATCACCTTTTGCTTTTAATTTTAATTGAAAAATTAACTAATAAGCCGTAAATAACCAAATAGTAAGAACAACACTAACAAAAAATAGCCAGCCCTATCAAACACAATCAGCCTTTTTAAAATGATCATATACTTTTTTTTTTTTGCAAATTTTATACAACCCCAAACCCATTTTACAAATTTTATACAACCCCAAACCCATTTTACAAATTTTATACAACTCCAAATCCCATTTTACAAAGTTTATACACCTCCAAATCCCATTTTCAGTGCTCATTTTTACAGTAATTACTCAGCAGAGATTTCCCCCAGTGATTGTCCCTAGTCATTATGTATACTTTTACAGAGTTGAAACTTTGCTGTTCCTACTCTCACCAGGTCATGCATTTATATATACTGTGTTTTGTTAAACCTTGGGATCCTTTGTTGACCATTCCAAGTCTTGGATTTGTAGCATCAACTCAATCACACCACACTTTTTTGGTGCTGCAACTTGCTTCAATGTACATTTTACTGCCTCCTTTGCTGCGAACACCAGTTTTTGACATGCTAAACAATGTCATCTCCCAATTTACCTAGGAAATGACCCATTTAAAAAATTTTAATTTGGTTAAATTATATATCATCACACAAATTCTGCAGTTCAGTAATTAAGAATTTATTAGTCCCAAAATATATGCATCCAATCTCCCAACATCGGAGAAACACATAAAAACCTTAACAGTTGGAAGGTAAATAAAAATATTTAAACAAGAAGTACCACCCAAAGAGTCTTTGGCACAGCAGGTAGCACAAATGCCTTTGGTGGAGAAGTCTGTGGGTTCTCTTCCTACACCAGGTAGCTCAATTTTCTGAAAAAGCAACATATATATATATATATAGGAATAGAAAATAATCCCTAGCACCTTTCTTTTATAATGTGTGTTCAAACTCCTCTCCCATTCCAGTCTAAATGTATTTATCTTTACTTGCTTGGCATCCACCAAAATGTTATGTACTTGACTAATCACTCCTTTCTTGACTTGAGGTTCAGTCCTAGGTCCATTACCTATACGGACCAATCTACCTTCATCACAGAGCAAAGTTTAACTTGTTTAACAACTGTAATCAGTTGCACATACAACTGTAAAGTCACATCTGCCTCTGTATCTGGCTTTAAACTGTTCCCAACTCAAAGGCATCCTTATGGTCCCAATATGTCAAAACCTGGCCATGCTTTAATATGCTTTTCACATCCATTATGAGAGGTCTCCAGCACTAATTTATGCTTACTGCCTCCTGTTTTTGTCTCCTTCATTTTTCACTTAGTTCCATGTACAGCTCTTAATTATCAATGAATTGTCTTATATTTATTTCTCTCTCTTTTTTCCACTTCTTCAACATGGTATAGAATACCTCTATGCCTCCTAGTTTCCTTAATAGTGTATCTTTTCAGGCAACTTTAAAATTATTTTTGACAAACAATACTCCTGTCCTTACTGCTAATGTATACAAGTCATCTTGGACTACTAATCCACTTTGCACTGACAATATCATCAGGATCCTCCAATTGACCCTATGGCTTCTCACCTTGCAAGAGGATACCTGTAGCCTGTTTTTTTTTTAGTTTAAATTAGACAGAAAATTTGGTGGAGGCGAAAAATTACATCTTATGCTGCATAGCAAACCAGTGATAAATCAAACCTTTGTAATGCCTGTACTCTTTATCATGTTGAAATCATCTATGATATACAGTGAATATAAAAAGTGCACATACCCCTGTTAGAATGCCAGGTGTTTGTGATATAAAAAAATGAGACCACAATAAATCATTTCAAAACTTTTCCCTCCTTTAATGTGAACTATAACCTACCTGTACAGTTCAATTGAAAAACAAACAAATATGTTAGGGGAAAAATATAAAAAAATAAAAAAACATACAATAAGCTGGTTGCATAAGTGTGCACACCCTTAAACTAATGCTTTGTTAAAGCACCTTTTGATTTAATTACAACATTCAATCTTCTTGGGTACACACCTGCCATCAATTGAGACTCTGATTAACCCCAAATAAAGTTCAGCTGTCCTAGTAGGATTTTCCTGACATTTACTTGGCTGCTTCCTATAACAAAATCCATGGTTCACAGAGAGCTTAAAGGGATCTCATTGTTGACAGGTATCAGTCAGGAGAAGGGTAAAAAAAAAATATCCACAGCATTGGATATACCATGGAAGACCGTGAAGACAGTCATCAAAAAGTGAAGAAAATATGGGACAACAGTGACGTTGCAAAGAACTGGACGTCCCTCCAAAATTGATGAAAAGACAAGATGAAAACTGGTCAGGGAGGCTACCAAGAGACTTACAACACTGAAGGAGCTGCAGGAATTTCTGGCAAGTACTGCTTATGTACTACATGTGACAACAATCTCCCATATTCTCCATATGTCTGGACTATGGGGTAGGGTTGCAAGATGGAAGACTTTTCTTGCACAGAAAAATATCCAGGCCCGGCTAAAGTTTGTAAAACAATTCAACAAGTCTCCGAAAAGCATGTGGGAAAATGTGTTATGGTCTGACGAGACCAAGGTTGAACTTTTTGGCCACAATTCCAAAAGGTACGTTTGATGCAAAAACAACACTTCGCATCACCAAAAGAACACCATCCCCACAGTGAGGCATGGTGGTGGCAGTATCATGCTTTGGGATTGCTTTTCTTTAGCTGGAACTGGGGCTTTAGTCAAGGTGGAGGGAATTATGAACAGTTCCAAATACCAGTCACTTTTAGCCCAAAATCTTCAGGCATCTGCTAGAAAGTTGAAGATGAAGAGGAATTTCACCTTTCAATATGATAATGACCTCAAGCATACATCCAAATCAACAAAAGAATGGATTCACCAGAAGAAAATGTAAGTTTTGGAATGGCCCAGCGAGACCCCAGATCTAAATCCAATAGAAAATCTGTGGGGTGACCTGAAGAGGGCTGTGCGCAAAGATGACCTCACAATCTGACAGATTTGGAGCACTTTTACAAGGAAGACTGGGCAAAGATGCGCCATGCTGATAAGACTCCTACCCAAGAAGACTGAATGCTGTAATTAAACCAAAAGCTGCTTCAACCAAGTATTAGTTTAAGTGTGTGCACACTTATGCAACCAGCTTATGTATGTTTTTTATTTTTTTCCCCCTAACAGATTTGTTTTTCAATTGAATTGTACAAGTTATAGGTCACATTAAAGGTGGGAAAGTTTTGAAATTATTTATATTGGTCTCATTTTTTTATATCACAGAAAACTAGCATTTTAATAGGGGTGTACACTTTTTATATCCACTGTATTTATAGGTCAATTCTGCTAATGCTACTCTAGAACTAGTCAATTTTATGCCAAGGTGAACTATATAACTGGAATCCTTCCAAAATATGTATTCATTTTTTATTGCCGGACTTGGTCTATAATTAATTTGTACAAATTTTTTTGTTAATTTTATATCCTAAAATTTTCCCAGATTTCTTTAATTCTGAAAGCACTACACACAAATCCTCTTAATATAGCTATGTAACCTTAATGAAATCATCTATGTCTAATGAAATTTTGCAGAGTTTACAAACTATTTTCTCTCTTGAAATCGTAATCCGTTAGTCTCTCGGCCAGTGGCTCTACCAGAAAAAGTGCGCATCCCTGTTTTGTACCTCTGCTTATGCCCAGTAACTCTGAAATACGTATACTTAATTTTATTCAAGCTTTTACATCTCTACATTGCCATCAAGAACTCCACACAAACTGCTGGGAGAATCCCAAACATCCTAAAACAGCAAAGAGAAAAGTCCAATTTACAGGCTCAAATGGCTTTTTCTACATCCATACTAGCAATCAGCAATGTCTTAGCTGATCTGGCTGTATCCACCATTACTCAGTTTTTTTTTTAATCAAACTGTCAGAAGTTGTTCTTTCAAAGAAACTGATGATGTAAAAGTGTAGGGAGTATAGCTGCTAACATTTTAGCCAGTAATGATGTATGTAATTTATAATTGTGATTCAGTATAGAGCTTGATCTACAGGATCCTACCTGTGTTGAGTTTTTCCTGGGTTTTAACAACTGTGATAGTGGTTTGATTCTATGACTCTAGTGTGTGCCTGGTGATCACATCATAAATAACTTCCAAAAACTGCTAAATTTTTCTTTCCCTTACCTGTATAATTTTATTTTTATACCATCTGACCTGGGTAGCACACCAAATTTTTGCTCTTCTATTAACTCAATCCCGTCCTCCTCTGCCATAGCCTTTGTTAAACGTATGAGCTGGTCAAACTTCTGAAAGTCAAAGATCCCAAGCAGGCTTCAGTCTCAAATCCATGACCCTTACCAAAGTCTGTTTTTGATATGGCTCTCTGTAGTACTCGGCATAAAAGTTCAATCTGTCAACAGGTGTACAAAAAAATGTTTCCTACCAGTATTACTAGGTAACCATTTGAAATGTTGGCAGATGCTAGAGTGAGTACTGAAGCATCGAGACGGAGCGTTTGAAAAAACAGACTTCCATATACAAAAAGTCTGAGATGGTCATTTGTGGGAATATTCCCTTTTCTCCCCGGTGTAGAAATCATGTAGTTAGTACATACAAGTTCAGGGGGTGTGGAGGACGTGCCCCCCTGAAAAAAAGAAATTTACAGGAGAAGAGCAATGTTTACGATTTGCTTTTCTCCTGCAGTATTGATCTTTTTGTTTTTATTCAGTGTGTTGCCAATTGGTATTTGGCATGCTGACACTTCAACGGGTAGCCATAGTATCATCATACATATAACCTTTTCCACCTTCTGCTGCCTAAGCCTAAGGGACACGTATTTTTGACTGACAAGTAAGAACTGAAAATCCTTAGGTTTAAGGAACCTTTTGGTTTGATTTACTTTACAGAGTGGCGAGTTTGCTAACTTTCAGTTCTTTAAAGTTTTTGCATTTTTCCCCTCTCATACCCACCACTAAGTGATCCTGAGCTTCCAATAGCTCTCTGTAGTTCTATGAAAACTGTTTACATTTGCAGTAGTTTCTCTATATTCTGATTGTTTCAAAAGATCAAATACATCTGTTTTGAACCTATCCCACCTTGATGCTAAATCATCCAGTGTTTCTATGCATTCCATATATTACACCCTGATATTCTCCTGAAGCTGTTCCTCTTCTTAGAAGTATAACTTTACCCTCCAAATCATCTTCATTTTACCCCATCTGCTGTAACTGTATAAATACAGGTGTGTACTCTGAAACAGAAATAGGTTGGGTGCCCAAATTTTCCACCATCTGAGCATGTCACTTTGTTACACGGACTTTGCCTATCCTGGAAAACGACTGCTGCATGCAAGGTATATCTAGCCTTAGGAACCGTAAAAAACACAGGCATGTCTATCATATCCAATATACCTTCTGTTAGAAAAATATGTATTAACATATGTGTGTAATGCTTATTTTAAATAAGGGAATATTAACACGTTTTTATTCTATATGCAGCATTAGTTCTATTTGAAACTGAAAACATGCTTTTCTGAAATTGTGCTTTCTGACACTGCAAGATGCACTCTGACCTAGTTTGCTAGCACAGCAAAATACATGTTTATGCCTTGGAAATGTACTGGAAAGCAGGTGATTTTCTGCTAGGTCAGGAAATTAAATGGAGAATAATAATAATTTCTGTAGATCCATTCATTATGAACAATAAGCTCTGTTCATGCTAATGAAAAAGTGCACAAGCTGCAAGAAAGTTAGATACTATAAACAATGAACTGCTTCAGAAATCTGTACTTGCATTGTGCTTGAATTAGCCATAGTACCTAGACTTGTAACATCACATAGCAAGAAAGTTATAATTGACCGGTGGTCGTCAAGGCCATCCTATTTACTGAAAAATCTTTTTTAAACTTTGAAGAGTCAGCTAGACATGTGAGAAACATCTGTAAAGTAACAGAATTTTGAACTGGTGATCTAATACGTCAGTTGTAGTGGGCAATGTCTTGAAAGAAAGGTATAATAACTGTGACACTTCCTAATTTAGTCAGACAAACTCTGTAACTGCATTTTTGTCTCCTTGCGCAAGAATAAAGATACCTGAACTGAACCTTATGCTTTTGGTCTTTTGAAGCATTTTTCTTTGACATTTTTTGGTCCTTTGGACCGGAAACCCTCGTTTAGCCTGGGATCAGATGGGCCAGGTGGCATGAAACTGCGCAGGGAAGATACCACATCGGATCTTCTTCATTGAAAAACCTCCGACTGAATTGTCGTGCAAAAGAGGCCAGCCACTTTTCTGATCTACGACTGATGGCGGGTTCCGTTTGAACAGTGAGTAACCAATTGCTGAGGCTCAGGTAAGGTGAATCTTTTTCTGTTTTAGATCAGGGACTTGATTGTATTTGTTCTGTGAGAATTTTGTTAAAATTCAGGGACAGAAATATTGCTATCTTGTCATAGATCAGGGAAACAGAATAAGTAGGCAGGTAGTCTGAAGGGACTGTAAACACTTGGTGGTACCACATAAAAAACAAAAGGATTACGTAACATTTAAAAGGTTAGAACAAAATGGGTAATACGTGCACAAAAATGAAAAGACCCCAAAGCCCACCGTTAACCGAAGACGCAAAATATATGCAATCACAGCTCTCCGACAACGTCAGATATTATACTAAATGGGTTAATAAATATGAATTTGATGGGAAACTAGAAAGATCCTCGCTTATCAAACTTATTAGACAGCTAAAAAACGATTCTAAAGGTCAGGTTAAAAAACAGCGTAAATTAGGAGTTCCTCGGGCACACAGGTGGATTGAGGAAGCAAACCGAAGAGAACAAAAGAATAAAAATTCAAAAGCAATGTTTCTAGACAAAGAGGATAATAACTTGGTTATAGCATCGGCCCTTCCGCCCTCTCCGGTTCCCTTACCAGCTCCCTTACCGGAATATGAAGCAAAAGAACAAACTGACCCACCTCCACGATATCCAGTTGTTCCTATAAAACCACTACCGTTTGTTAGAGATCCTATTGAGACTAGGTCTTGAACACGTAATTTAAAAGGGGATATTGAATTATATCAAATGAATGGAAATTCATGGGCTATGAGTGAAGAAGAGATATGCCCACTCATAGAAATACCAAATCCTCAGGCAGGACAAGAAGGGCAGGACCCAACTTTCTTAGTATACAGACCGTGGACACAAGAAGATATCCGGAAAGCCACAGAGGGAATTCCCCATCCAAAAGTTAATTTTAGAAAGTTCTTAGAAGACTTACAGGGCATGAGATTAAGTTATCACTTAAACAGAGAGGAAGTAGAAAAAGTAGTCCGACAAATAGTAGGTCCAGATTGGTACATGATCAGTGGCAACTGGAATCCCCGTGACACTGCACTTAGGCCCCTCCCACATAGCAGTGCAGAACTAGATAAGAGAGTGAAAGGTCTGACAGACCGAATTTCTCAGAAATGGAAGCCTAGGGCAGACTGGACTTGCATTAACAAATGCATCCAACAAGAAAGTGAAACTGTTGATAGATATTTTGCCAGATTATTAGAATGTTTTAACAATCACTGTGGAATGCAGGTGCCTGAAGATCAGACACAAGATTCCCCATATGAGCAGCAGTTAAAGAATGCATTTTTGAAAGGCAGTATTGCACCCATAAGTAGTTTCATTACTAAACATATGGTAGACCATCGTACAAGCAGATTACAATCACTGCTTGAATATGCTAGACATGCTGAAAGGCATTTTAATAACAAAAAGAAAAAGAAAGCCCAAGTATTTGCTGTAAGAAGATGGAGAAGTTTATTTAGTACAGTCTGGACAAAAGGGCAAAAAGAATGCCCAGGGAAACAAACAATCTGATCACCGATCAGAGGACTTTGAAGGGAGAAAGAAAAGAGGTGAGTGCTTCAAATGCGGGAAAAAGGGACATTTGGCAAGAGATTGCAGGAAAAATAAGAAGGCAGCAATGGAAGACAAAAACGATGAACGTGAGGACTGACTCAATGAAACTTAGGAATCACTAGATAGGAATAATAGAGAAAGGACAAATGAGAATGTGACAGAAGGAGCAGAGAAGTGATAATAGAGGAAGTACAGGAAGCTACCGATAGTGAAGAAAATGAAATATTAGACCTAGCCTTACTGAGCTTAGAGCTCTATCTAGCTGATACAAAACCAGAAGTGGCACTCCTGGTAGAAGGGAGGGAAGTCAAATTTTTGTGCGATTCAGGGGCATCACGAACCCTGGTACACCCCTCCAAACTACCAGAAAATTCAGAATCACATGACTTTATACTAGTAAAAGCAGCTAATGGACAGCTGTATTGGGAGCCTCTCTCCCATAACATTACAATAACAGATCCTGTTTCAGGATTAACCCACAAAAGCAAAATTGTTGTTCCTGCAAAATGCCCAGTAAACCTTTTGGGCAGAGATCTTATGCAACTATTAGGCATAGCAGTAGTTCCAACCATGCAGGGTATGGAAGCACAGCGACAAACTACTACTTTTGCAGTACAGATGGAAGGTGAGACATTTTAATGGTACAGCCAGGACTTAGTTACTACTGGCCCTGGAGCAGTAACTGAAGAGTTAATGAATGTAGCTATCAGTAAGTTCCCCTCCCTTTGTATTGACATACAACACCTGTTGCACTGTACTCTGTATTATTGTAATACACCAGGACCTGACAAAGAATATGAACAAGAATTGTTTAGAAATCATGCAAACAGATTAGTACTGTGTAATTTGTACTGGGACATGAAAGGGAACAGTGTAGTTAGCTGTTCATTGCCCCAGGAGTTCTTTTCACTTTACAAATCAAATCTATTACCGCATGTTAGTTTAACTAAAGAGGAAGATTTAAAATGGATAAGACCTAGGAGAAAAAAATCACAAAATGGGAAAAACAGACAGAATCAGAACTGTCAGAACAGGGAATACAAAGACAGAAACTGAACTGGATAACACAAACACATCCAGCTATACACTTGCAGTCCAGCAAAGACAGCTGAGAAGCCCTCTTATTAGAAGAGGAAGAAAAAGCTTTGTTAGACATACCAGAAACTCAACAGGAAAATCAGACGTAGGACTTATTTGCACAGCAGGACCAGTTACTATCACGCCAAAGTCAGCATTTAGACCACAAAAGAGACAGTACCCCTTGAGAAAAGATGCAGAGGTAGGTATTAAACCAATCATAGCAGCTTTGCTTAAGAAGGGAATACTGGTGGAATCTCCTGATTTGCCATATAACACACCCTTATTCCCAGTTAGAAAAGCAAATGGAGAATGGCGTATGGTCCAAGATTTACAAGCTGTAAATGACGCAGTAATACCAAGAGCACCTACAGTGCCAGATCCACATACCTTGTTGAATGATTTAAAACCTCAACAGAAGTATTTTTCTGTGGTAGATATCAGCAATGCGTTCTTTTCGATACCGATACACCCTGACAGCCAGTATTGGTTTGCATTTACATTTCAGGGGAAGCGGTATACATATACGCGACTACCACAGGGTTATAGTGAAAGCTCAATGATATTCTCACAAGAGATGGCAAGCAATTTAGCGGGATTTATCCCACCGAGAGGTAGTCAAATTTTACTTTATGTTGATGACATTCTGCTGGCCGCCCCTACCCAGCGAGATTGTAAGGAAGATACTATAGCATTATTAAAATTCCTAGCAGTTGAAGGACACAAAGCAAGCAAAAATAAATTGCAGCTTTGGAGAAAACAAGTGAAATACCTTGGATATGTAATATCCAAAGATGGCAGAACATTAGATGAGGACAGAAAAGTAGCGATCTTACAAGCCCAAAACCCACAACCAAGAAGGAAATGATGTCCTTCATTTTTGTCGAAGCTGGATCCCAAACTATGCTTTGGAATCTGCACCTTTAACCGACCTGATTTTTAAGAAACCAATGGCAGCACAAGATTTAATACAGTGGACACCAGAAGCAGAATTAACTTTCTGCAAATTAAAACAATTGATAGCATCATCATTAGTTTTAGGATTACCAAATTATCACAAACATTTTTTTCAAACTGTAGATTGCAAGCAAGTTTATATGACATCAGTATTGACTCAACAGCATGGGGACAAACAACGCCCCATTGCTTATTATTCATCACAACTGGACCCAGTGGCACGGTCTCTACCCCACTGTGTACAAGCAGTAGTTGCAGCTGCAGTGGCAGTGCAGACTTCAGTCTCAGTAGTGTTATTCCACCCTCTCACACTGAGAGTGCCTCATGCAGTCGCAATCATTTTACTGCAAGAAAAAGTAGCACATCTTTCCCCTGCTAGGCATCTTTCTTGTATGACTATGTTGCTGAGCCAACCTCACATGACAATTGAACGATGTACTACTTTGAATCCAGTCTACCTTGCTCCCAACTCCTGTGGATGGCACACCCCACAACTGCCTGCAGGTAATTGAGCAAAAGACACTGCCTAGAAAAGACCTCACGGATGTTCCCTTGGATGATGCCGAGGTGACATATTACGTGGATGGCTCATGCAAAAGGAGTCCTACAGGAGAGAACCTAACAGGTTATGCAGTAGTTTCTGATACTGAGATTGTAGAAGCGAAACCTTTACCACATAACTTATCTGCACAAGCAGCAGAGTTGATTGCCTTGACACGGGCATGTACCTTAGCACAGGGTAAAAGCGTAAACATTTTTACAGACAGCCAGTATGCTTTTTCTACTGTACATGTTTTTGCACAACAGTGGAAGAATCGAGGACAGGTGACATCTACTGGCAAACCGATTAACTATGCACAGTTTATTTTAGATTTGTTAGATTCTATTCAGTTGCCTCAGAAAGTAGCTATTTGTAAATGCATAGCTCATACAAAACAACAAGATAGGATTTCAAAAGGCAATGCGAGAGCTGAGACAGCTGCAAAGCAAGCAGCCTCAGAAGCATTTCTTTTGAACGAGGAATTACAACCTTCTGAGATTTTAGACTTAGAAATGTTGAAAACAATGCAGATACTTACTACACAAGCTGAAAAACAAAAATGGAAAAAACGAGGAGCAGTTCTCAAGGAAGGGCTGTACATCTCCAAAGAGGGAAAACCGATATTACCGTCTAATTTATTTAGATATGCAGCTTTGTTGAGCCATGGGCAGAGCCATGTCTCAACAGGGGGGATGGTACAGTTAGTGAATCGGGTATTCGCTACGTACGGGTTTACAAACTACACTAAAAAATTTTGCCTGTCATGTCACACTTGTAATAAACATCATGCACAAGGGGCATTAAAGCCCAAGCAAGGGAGTTTCCCTACACCATCGTATCCGTTTCATACTATCTGTATGGATTTCATAGAATTGAGCAAATGTGAAAATAAAAAGTACTGCCTGGTCATTGTGGATATGTTCTCCAAATGGGTGGAGGCCTTTCCAACTAGTAAACCAGATGCAGCCACTGTTGCAAAGACCCTAGTTAAAGAAATTATTCCTAGACTTGGCATACCGGAAAGGATCTACAGTAACAATGGTACACATTTCGTTAACCAAACTATACAGCAGTTAAGCCAGTATTTTGGGATTTCTTTAAAACATCACTGTGCATATCACCCTCAATCTGCAGGGTTAGTAGAGAGGCACAATGGAGTTTTAAAGAATAAGCTTAAGAAATGTATGGTAGACACACAGAAGAACTGGGTGTACTGTTTGCCCCTGGCACTGTTGAGCATGAGAACTGTTCCGAATGCAAAAGGATTGACACCTTTCGAAAAGATTTTCGGAAGAGCTTATTATATACCTCAGTGGAAACATCTCATGCCTGCAGACCAGGAAGCAGATTGGACACTTGCAGAGTATATGAGGAGTATGCTGAATAACAAACATCTTTTACAGTTTAATTCTGTTTCAGATAAAGACCAAACTAAACCATCCGAAGTAGCAGTAGCCCCAGGCACTTGGGTCTGGGTGAAGACAATCAAAAAGAAGAATTGGACGACACCAAAGTGGGAAGGTCCGTATCAAGTACTGCTGAGCACGCCCACAGCAGTCAAGATTGTGGAACGTTCATCTTGGATTCATTTGACACACTGTAAACTAGTCAAAAACTTTGAACTTGATAAAACTCTTGCTAACACACAGCAGCAGTAAAATGACAAGACCTAGAGACAATAGAAATACTGAACGACTTCAGCAGTGTTGCATAATCATCTTAATAACTGCATTAGTGACAATGTTCTTTTTGCTGTGGCCTTTCTTTTCTTCAGCCACACCAGCTAGACTGAACAAACATGATTCAACACTCATAGACTGGCATCCGAACTTTAACACTTACCAAGCAATCAAATATGTGTATGCTGAGACTTTTAATATTTCAAATTGTTGGATTTGCACAGCTATACCAACAGCATACGGGGGATTATTGATGGCTGCTGTCCCCCCATAGGGGTCAATGAGACCTGGGAAAACTTGATTTTTGAGACTACACCTGTAAAATCTAGAGACAAAATTGCATTATTTCTACCTGTTACACAAACAGGAATTGTATGCTTTTTTAAGAATGACACGATTCAAGTAGGTTGGAGTAAATGTAATGTGACGGTTTCTTATAAATGTTATATTAAACCTAAAAATGCAGAAACAATTTGTGATGCAGATTATGACTCATACTTTGAGTCCTTGCATAAAACTGTCAGTGATATACAACATAATCCTGTTCTTTTAAAGCAACTGTCTATTATAGATAAGAAAATGTTTCATGCAGGGAAGGTGTATATCAATACTAAGGTAGAAAACTGTTATTTCATATGTGGGAAAAAGGCATACAAATGGTTGCCTGAGAATTGGTCCGGCAGTTGTTTTTTGGGTTACCTGGTCCCGGCCATACGACACACTACAGCTTTGCCTCATGGGAGAATTCGAAACGGTCGCAAAGAAACCTGAAAATCCAATCAAGAAACCTGAGAATCCAGTGGGACAGATCGTAGCATGCTGGAGAAACCATAACTCCGTAAGAGACAAAAGTAAACTAGCACACATGGACTTGAGTGACACTATCATATCCTGGGCTGGCATAGCCCCTGCATATGGTGCAGTTAAATCAATTTGGGAACTGAGAAAATTATCCAAACTTCTCGAGGTCATGAGCAATGCAACTTTTTCTGCTCTTGAATTAATGACTGATGAACTGAATGCAATCAGAACTGTGGTGCTTCAAAACCGCATGGCTCTTGACTTCACCCTAGCGGTGAGAGCTGGTATGTGCGCTTTAATCAAAGACGAGTGTTGTTTGTTTATTCCTGACAATAAACACGAGATCAACGATCATTTGGAAGTGATCCAGCAAGTGTCAGACATGACCAGGCCAGGCCCGAACCCACTGATGGACTTTTTCCAGAATTTGTTTGGGGGGGGTGGGGTTCCATCCTAATGAACATCCTGATTGCCATTTGTGTGGGATTACTTTTGTTAGGAGCATGTATTTGCTGTGGTATTCCCTGCATGAAAAAAATTAATCAAAGACTTTATAGACATGTCAGTTTCCAAGACTTTGTATCAAAGTAGTGAAATTGAAGAACTGTTGAAAAAGGAAACACTTTCATAAGTTTAAACTGAATGACTCTCTTAGCTGCAAATCCTCAAAGGAAGAGGTTAGGAGAAGAAACAAACTGTTTATGCTTTTGAAATAGAATAAAAAGTATTAACAGGGGGGAAATGTTAGAAAAATATGTGTAATGCTTATTTTAAATAAGGGAAGATTAACACGTTTTTATTCTATATGCAGCATTAGTTCTATTTGAAACTGAAAACATGCTTTTCTGAAATTGTGCTTTCTGACACTGCAAGATGCACTCTGACCTAGCTTGCTAGCACAGCAAAATACATGTTTATGCCTTGGAAATGTACTGGAAAGCAGGTGATTTTCTGCTAGGTCATGAAATTAAATGGAGAATAATAATAATTTCTGTAGATCCATTCATTATGGGCATAAGCTTTGTTCGTGCTAATGAAAAAGTGCACAAGCGCAAGAAAGTTAGATACGATAAACAATTAACTGCTTCAGAAATCTGTACTTGCATTGTGCTTGAATTAGCCATAGTACCTAGACTTGTAACATCACATAGCAAGAAAGTTATAATTGACCGGTGGTCGTCAAGGCCATCCTGTTTACTGAAAAATCTTTTTCAAACTTTGAAGAGTCAGCTAGAAATGTGAGAAACATCTGTAAAGTAACAGAATTTTGAACTGGTGATCTACTACGTCAGTCGTAGTGGGCAATGTCTTGAAAGAAAGGTATAATAACTGTGACACTTCCTGATTTAGTCAGACAAACTCTGTAACTGCATTTTTTTGTCTCCTTGGGCAAGAATAAAGATACCTGAACTGAACCTTATGCTTTTGGTCTTTTGAAGTATTTTTCTTTGACACCTTCTCATAAACTTGCTAGCTATGGGACTGTATATGCTGTGGGCCCTTTGTACCTCATCCACTCCACACATCAAATTCCAGTACCCTGTCCAGGCTGTCATTTCTTCCTGTTAGACTACTTTTCCTATTATCCTTGCTAATTCCAGTTGTTTCCATCCCTCGGGACAAATGATTTATATTCATTATTTTAACTCCTCATATTCTCAATTTCAGATTATACACATGCATTCACTACCTGCTTTTTTCACTAGTAAATTAGTGATGTTCTTCTCACAACTAATTCTGCCACCCAAACTTTACGAAGGAAAATTCCCCTACAACATATCCAATTTTATAAGTCTGAGGGGCTCTGTATCTACTGGATGCACCTCATGCAGTAGCAGAATATGAGGTCTGTACTTCTTTAAACAGGATTTACTTATTTTATCAAACTCCTATTAAAAAATGTCTACCAATTCTGCTAAGAGGAAAACCTAAATTCCCTAACACGTTTTCTTCCCAAAGGATCTATGGTTGTAACAAAAATACTGCTTCAGAAACTGGTATGGCTATTTCTTACCACTAATAATAAACGAGTGCTTGTAGATTTTGTAGATTTGTGTAATCTTTTAAGACCAAATCTAAAACAAAACATCCACAAAACAAACATTTTTGTTTTCAGAATTCAATTCAACATCTGCTTAATAACCATTTTCATATTCCCTTTCTTCTGTCAGTTTCCATAAGAGGTAAAAGCGTCTGCGCTGACAGCTCCAAATTGCTAAGCAAGTGAGACCTTAAAGTATTTTCATTCCTTAGGGTAAACTGCCCAAGTGTGGTCCCCAATGTCCTGTTTCTGTACCTTATAAACCATCCCCAGGTATATACATCTTTCCTCATTATAGTTTACTACAAGTAATTTTTTTCCAAGCCAACTTTTCAAAATAATAGTTCTTAGTTTAAGAAATATAAATGGAAGATCTTTATCTTGGCTGAATTTTCTTCACTCAATTACTCAAGACTTTCTAGTTTTAGTAAGTGATCATATAATCTGGCTTATAAGGTGAAACCCTGGTTGTCCAGCCAAGTGCCATTCAGTCTACAGTGGTTATGAGCGAGTTCCAGTTCAAGAAGAGTGCCTTAAAGC
The DNA here is from genome assembly GCF_019279795.1 of Protopterus annectens. Lineage (NCBI taxonomy): Eukaryota > Metazoa > Chordata > Ceratodontiformes > Protopteridae > Protopterus > Protopterus annectens. Next base: position 248,401,694 of record NC_056749.1, read on the forward strand.
AGAGTATGAGCCTTAGCAGCATCTCATTCATAGGTACACATTTCTCACCCATTGCCTCTAAGACTTGCTAAGGTCTAATAAGACCTTCATATGCCAGTAGGGGTCTACTTCACGTTGTCGTAAGCTGACAATATAGAGTCTGAGATTTGAATTTTACCCTCCTAGCCCGAGTAGCTCTGTTCCCCTGAGGTAGTGCGTTTCAACAGGTGTGGCAAAAATTTTAACAGTGTATCTGAAGAAGTCTGCATATTGTTGCAGACGAAAAGTTCGTCAATCATTAAATTTAAACTACTTTTGGTGGAGCTTGGCTGGTTTATCCTCTGGACTACTTCAGGTCCTTTTTTGTGGAATAGAGTCTGATACTGTTGGCACGACAATATCGAAAGTGAAGAACATCGTGCAAGTAAACGGAAATCTCTGTAAGGGGAGATTTCTGTTTACCTCAATGTAGTGCGGTCTTGGAGTTGGTATATTTAAGTAGGGGGGTGTGGGGGGGTGCAGGGGTGCTTGCCCCCTTGCCTACACCATTTAGTTTTTGTTTTACATTATTTGATATTTTACTTAATCGATCAATAAAGTTCGACCTTTATTGATTCAATTAAGTAAACTTTTGATAACGTGATATAGACGCTCCAGCAGCCATGCCATGATTTCCTCTCTGAGAACGTCTTCTGCTATAAGTAAGGTAACCCTATTGGGCTCAAACAAGCCATGCATACTCATTCTTTGTTCACCTAAAAGTAGCACTTAACCTTTTATACCTAGTTTTCCTCAGGGGCAAATCCTCTTCATCCACAGCTCAGCTTTCAGGCCCTCTGTCCTGCCTTACAGAAAATGCTGCTTTCTTCTCTTCTTCATTTCTTCTTCTGAAAAATGGAAAGTGCTCACCTACCCTGTATGGCACTCCTCCATGACTGCTCTTTTAGCTCCTCACCTACAGAAATCCCATCTCCTTAAGCTAACTTCATCAACTCAGATGAGGCATCATCTCTTGAAAAGTAGTAGACCAGACCACTTGGGAAAAATGTGCAACTATTCAGGATACATAATATAACAATAGGAAGGAAAGTCTTGTTTTTCATTCTTGTTTCACTGGAAAACTCCTGTTGACAATATACTCTGCTTTCCTTTAATTACTTTCCCTAAAGAACAGTCCTGGTGAAGCCAGGAAACAGAATCCAGTTAGTAATGTTTGGTACAACTGTGAACCAAGGACCAAATGTGTTGCTTCTAATACAGTCACAGAGACCACACTTTTCCAAAAAGCACCGGATGTGGCAGCTGATCTAGAAGAGTATTCTGAGGTGGATTTTTACCATGGTTAGAATAGGAGAACCAAATTCAACAGGAAAACCATCTATAAATAGTTTGTTTAGAAACAGGCTGTCCCTTTTAGTTTATCTTCATAGCATACAAAGTACAGTTTTGTACCTACCACAAATGTAGATGTTCGAGTGTATATACTGCTGCAGTCATTACACTTGGGTTATCCTGCCGTCAGGCGGTTCCCCAGTTGGCCTGAGTTCCAAAGTCTTGGTCCGGCGTCGGTTGTTGTCGCCTCCTCCCCGACGTCAGTGCGACAGGGATATACAAGATGCAGCAGACGCCATTTTCTTCAGTTTTTCTTGTCCCAGATGTCAGGTGCCTCTAAATAGGTAGGCAGTTCCAATTGCTAGTAAAACATACATAAGAAAAGCAAAAAACAACTTACAGCTACCAGCAAATACTCCCCATAGGTAGCAAAGGGTAGAAGACATAGGTACGTACCAGCCAGTAAGAGGGGAAGGAGGGAGGGTAACCTGGACTGCAGCAGTGTATACACTCGAACATCTACATTTATGATGGGTACAAAACTGTACTATGTTCATTGTGTTACACTGCTGCAGTCATTACACTTGGGTAGAATCCCAAAGCTGAGGTAGGGTGGCTGGTTCTATAAGGCATTAGGGGTGGCTATAAGGCCCTGCAGCACTGCAGTGGCGAAGCCAGCTCTGGATTTAGAGTATAGAGGCAGATGGTAATGCTTGGTGAAGGTATGTACAGAACTCCAAGTCGCTGCTTCCAAAATATCCTTGGTAGGTACTCCCCTGAGGTAGGCAGTTGAAGTGGCTGTTGCCCTGGTGGAGTGAGATCTAATGTTGCTAGGTACAGGTTTTCCATGGTATGTGTAGCAGAAATGTATACAATGTCCTATCCATTTTGAAATGGTCTGTTTTGAAATGGCTTTTCCCTGTGCTCCTGCAGCATATGCTACCAATAAATTGCACAGATTTTCTGAAAGCTTTGGTTTTGTCCAAGTAGAAGCATAACTGCCTGTGAATGTCCAAAGAGTGCAGTAGTCTCTCCCCTTTATTCTGTGGTTTAGGATAAAAAGTTGGCAGGTGAATAGTTTGATTTCGAGCCACACTGGATACCACCTTTGGCATAAACGTAGGGTTAGTTCTTAATGACACGCTGTCCTGGTGGAAAATGAGGAAAGGTTCCACTGCCATTAGTGCCTGTAATTCTGAAACTCTTCATGCTGATGTTATTGCAAGGAGCAGAGCAATTTTCCAAAAGATGTATTTTAATTCTGCTGTGTTATCTGGCTCAAAAGGAGGTAAAGTTAGTTTTTCCAAAACAAAGTTGAGGTCCCAAGTTGGAGTAGGTGCTCTACGGGGCGGTCTTATGTTTTTAGCCCCTCTGAGGTACTGTTTTAAGAGAGGATTAGAGAAAATTGTTGGATCCGTGTTGTAATGAGCAGAGATGGCAGAGGCGTGGATCTTGATGGATGAGAAGGAGAGGCCATTGTCCAGCATCTCAGTTAAGTATTGTAGTATCTGAGGAATGTTTGGGACAAGAGGGTCAAGGCTGTGTGCTTGATTCCAGGCACAGAATCTCTTCCATTTATCCAAATAGGCTTTCCTGGTACTAGGCCTTCTGGCCTCCAGAAGGACATCCATAACAGCTTTGGACAGAGGCAATGATTGCTTGCCTAAGGAATCTTCCATGCAGCTATGTTTAAGGTCTTTAGCTGGCTGTGCTGAGTCAGCAGATGTGGGATTTGAGGCAAAATCCAGGGTGGCTCTTGTGCTAAGCTCCTTAAGACTGGGTACCAGTGCTGGTGTGGCCAGTCTGGTGCAATCAGGATGATCTTTGGCTCTTCTTGCCTGGCTTTTATGAGTACCTTTGGCAGGAGAGGTAGTGGTGGGAAAGCGTAAACTTGTAGGTTCTCCCAGCTGAATGAAAGGGCATCCACTTTCCATGCTTGTGGATGGTAACTCCTTGTGCAGAATTTTTGTAGCTGGCAGTTTATTGGGGATGCAAATAGATCTATGTCCGGGCTCCACCATTTCTGTGTTATCATTCTGAATATTTGTGAATTCCCATTCGTGAGGATCCATGATGTTTCTGCTTAAGTCGTCTGCCAGTGTCTTTTTCTCTCCTGGCAGGAATTGTGCTTGCAGATGAACTTGAAGGTTTATAGCTGTGTTCCACAAGGTCATGGCTTGCCTGGATAGGGGGTAGGAGTGAGTGCCCCCTTGCTTGTTTATGTACCACATAACTGTGGTGTTGTCTGTCTTTAGCAGTAGTTGTCCTGGATGTAGCAGGTCCTTGAAAGCTATAAGGGCATTTTGTACAGCTAGCATCTCTTTTTGATTGATGTGAAGATGCGTTTGTTGTGTGGGCCACGTGCCCTGAATACATTTGCCTGCCATGTGTGCTTCCCAGGTGTAATCCGATGCATCTGTTGTCAATATTTGCCTGGCTGTGGGTTGTGTAAAAGGCTGTCCCTTGCTGAGGTGACAAGCTTGAGCCCACCACTGAAACTCCTGTTGAAGGCAAGGGATTAGTGGTATACCTGTTTCCAAACTTTGACAGTGTTGAGACCATACATTCTTTAGGTACCATTGTAGTTTCCTCATATGCAGTCTGGCATATGGAATTAGTAGTATGCAGGATGCCATGTAACCCAAGGCCTGCAGAATTTTTCTTGCAGGGAGTTGGGTCTTTGTTGTCATTAATTGAAAGTATTGAGTCAGTTGTCCTTGTTTGTCTGGCGTGAGATAAGCCATCTGGGCCGTTGTGTTCAAGCTGGCACCCAGGAATATAATCTCTTGTGAGGGCACTAGTTTTGATTTCTTTTCGTTTACTGTGTACACTAGGCAACTTAATAACTTTTTTACAAACGCCAGATGCTTCAGAAGAATGTCCTTGCTCTCTGCTTGAATCAGGCAGTCGTCCAGGTACAGATAAATTTGAATTCCTTTCTGTCTGCAAAATGCAATTACTGGTGCCAGGCACTTTGTGAAGACCCTGGGCTCAGTAGATAAGCCAAAGGGCAGTGCAGAGAATTGGTAGTGCATTGAACCAGTTATGAATCTGAGGTATCTTCTGCAGTTTTGTCTGATAGGGACATGCAGGTATGCCTCCTTGAGGTCCAAAGCCACGAGCCAAGCTTTCTTGCCCAGCATGGGAAGAAGCTGCTGTAATGTCAACAGTTTGAATTTCGGAACATCCATGTAAGTGTTTAGAGATGAAAGATCCAGAATGGGCCTCCAGGCTTTGTCCTTTCTGGGTACCAGAAAGAGTCTTGAGTAAAATCCTTGTCCTTGCTCCTGTGATGGTACCTTATGAATAGCTCTTATATCCATGAGTGCTGTAATTTGTTTTTGAGCCTCTGCCCATTGATTTGGTGGCAGATTTGGCATTTCTTTTAACCTTGGCAGAGTGTAAAAGTGGAACCTGTAACCTTGAAATACAATGTTGAGAGCCCATTTGTCTTTGGTGATCATTTGCCAATTGTGGTAGAAGAGTGCCAGTTTTCCTCCCAGGGAGGCTGCCAAGAGGGATTTGTTTGGCAGCTGCAGTGGGAAGTCATTGGAGCAGCTTTTTATATAGTTGGGGCCTGTCTTCCCCTTCTTTCTGGCCTGATGCAACCCATTGTTGAGGCCTGTAAGGACCTTGTGTTTGACCTCTACCTCTTAGACATCTGTATCTTCCCCTTTGAGGTTTGTCTGTAATTGGAAAGGACCAATTCTTAGTTGGCCAGTTTCTGCTAAATCTAGGAGGCTGAACCTGTAAGAAACCCTTCACCGTTTGCATAGATTTTGCCTTATCCTCCATTTCCTTTAATACCTCTTCTGCCCTAACTCCAAATAACACATCCTGCTGCAAAGGTGCATCCAATAATTTTGCTTTAACATGATCTGGTAACATATGTTCTTTTAACCAAGCATGCCTTCTAATGACCGAGCCTGTAACTGCTGCTCTGCAGGAGGCCTCAAGAGAATCAAAACCACATTGCAAAGTTTGCTTTCCCACTTGTTCAGCTGCATGCAATAAATCCTGCATTTCTTTAAAATTAGGAGGATCTGATTCTGGAAGCATTTTTTGTTTTAACTGAGTCAGTAAAAATTGCTGATATTTTAGCATGTGAAACTGGCAATTTAAGGCTCTCATTGCTAAAGTTGCAGACGTATATACTTTCTTTCCCCATCTGTCTAATGCTCTGGAATCTCTGTCAGAGGGAACTGGATTCTTGGCTGATGAGGCCTTAACTCCTTTGGGTCCCTGAGAAATAGTTTCAGGGTTAGCTACAGGGCTTTTATACAGAAATTTATGTGAGTCAGGGACTCTGTAGTATCTGTCAGATTTAACAAGGGCTGAAGGTAAGGAATCAGGATTTTAGCTGGATTCAGTATACACATCATCCACAACATCTAACACTGGCGGAATAGCAAGGGGTCTGTGTTGAGGTAATAAAAGGAAGTCTCTGAACCTTTTCTTGGATTCTGAGTAATCCTGGCCTTCCCAGTGGAAATGTTCCCTCATGGTATGTAGGGTTTCTCCAAAGGAGTAGTCCTCAGGTGGTGAGGCTGATGGAATTGATTCCTCCGCATCAGAAACCTCATAAGGGGGTAAAGAGTATCCTAGGTCTGAGGATGAATCAGAAGAGATGGACTCCTGGTTGGATGAGTCATAGACTGCATCCTGTCTAGGCCTTTTATCAGGAGGGGGATGGGACCCCCTGATCAGAATGATTAGGTCTTCGGCCATTTTGAATATTTGTTTCTTAGGCATGGAGGCCTGTCCTGGAGAATGCTGTACTTGTTTCTTTGATTTTAAAGGAGGCTTAGACTTAGCTGAGGGTTTAATGCTTAACTGAGTAGGTCTGAAGACATCCTCTGAAGCTGTGGGTTGCTCAGCTACTCCGGATCCCTCTGAAAGGTTAGTCTCGGTAGGCTGAATAACTTGTGCGTCCGAAGGCCCAGCCATCTCCACGTGGGAGTCAGAGGCGGCCTGTGGTTCTACCGAAGCGGTCGTCAGGGGCTGCGAAGGTGCCTCGCTGAAAACCGGAGAACCGGCGACTGGCCTAGAAAAGGCTTCGTCGTCAGTTTTGGGGCTCGGATGCCTATCCTTGTCTCTGCGCTTTTTGTGTATTCCGGTCATCGGAAGTTCCGATGGCATGGTATAATTGAATTTTCTACCAAAATAATGTCGGGCAAAATCAAACCGACGTTTAATAGTGCGTTTGTTAAACCTAGCACAAAACCGACAACCAGTGATGTCGTGGTCTGGGCCTAGGTATGGGATACAATAGGAATGGAAATCCTTATGAGGTATTTGCTTCCCACAAGAAATACAGTTATTAACTTTTACTGACATCGGTCTGAGGCAAGAAAAAGTTTCCCCAACGGGGTACTTAGCTTTGTAGAAGACTTTGGTTCTGGATTCGGAATGAAAATCTCAGGAGATGGCCGACCGGCACTTGCGAACTGCTTTTGCTTCGGACACCACGCGGCAAAAAAGACGAAAGAAAATGGCATTGGCTGCATCTTGTATACCCCTGTCACACTGACATCAGGGAGGAGGCGACAGCAACCGACGCCGGACCAAGACTTTGGAACTCAGGCCGACTGGGAAAACACCTGACGGCAGGATAACCCAAGTGTAATGACTGCAGCAGTGTAACACGATGAACATCATGTTAATTAGATTTCCTGAAATCTTTAGTTTTGTCCAGGTAAAATCCCAGTTGTCTGTGAACATCAAGGCAATGAAGAATTCTGTTACCTTTGTTTTGAGAGTCACAATAGAAAACAGGAAGCTGTACAGACTGATTAACAGTAAATTCAGAAGTAATGTTTCCAAGACTTACCCTATCCTTGTGAAGGGTCAGAAAAGGCTGAAAACATAGAAAGGCCTATAATTGAGATACTTGTCTAGCAGAGGTTAAAGCTACAATCAGGGTAAGTCTCCTGGTTAGAAACTTTAGAAAAAAAAAAGCTGGCTGCAGATTCAAAAGAAAAGTAGTGTTCATCATCATCTTTCGGCTTTTCCCATTAGGGGTCGCCATAGCGGATCATCTCTTTCCATTTCTTCCTATCGTCTGCATCTTGCTCTGTCACACCAACCGCCTGCATGTCCTCTCTCACCACGTCCATAAACCTTATCTTAGGCCTTCCTCTTTTCCTCTTATCTGGCAGCTCCATCCTTTGCATCTTTTTTCCAATATACCCATCATCCCTCCTCAGCACATATCCAAACCAACGCAATCTCGTCTCTCTTGCTTCGTCTCCAAACTGTCCAACATGAGCTGACCCCTCTAATATACTGATTCCTAATCCTATCCTTCCTAGTCACACAGTGTTAATTTTTCTAAAACAAAATACAAATTCCAAAAAGGATCCATCTTTTGTCTTGATGGCCTGATATAGACAACCCCCTTCAAAAATTGTTTGATTTGAGACAAAGAGGAAAGAGGGACAGCCAGTAGCAGACAGGCTGAAATGATTAAGAGATATGCCTTTACTAAAATTTACACAAGGACAAAGTTGAGCAATTCACACAGGTGATAATGAACCAGGGGGGCCCTCAGGTAATAAAGAATCAGGGGTGTCCCTTCTTGAAATGGGGCTGTTCCTCTGCTTTAACACTAAAGAGGAAACGTTTTCAATTTGGGCAAATAAGATTTTCTAATAGAAGATGGTCTTGCCTTCTTCAAAACCTTTTATAAGAAAGGTGCCTAAAAGGATTAAAACACTATCATCCATGAAGCAAAGAAAGACGAGTGGTCTAAGGTAACAGAAATGGCCAATGAAGAGTCACCCATCTGCAACTGAAGCAAAACAGTAATCTGCTAAAGGGGCAAGAGCTGCCTAAAAAAATTCTCCTTTTTCTGGCTGGAGGAAGGAAGAACTAAGGAACCATTAAGTTGTTCGATGGTAAAGCCAAGAAGGGAATCTGAAATCTGGATTAAAGTGACAGCAATAATTGGAAAAAAAATAGTTTTCATTATAAATCACAACGACAAGCATAACATACTCTTATCACATCCCCTAAATAAAATGTATAAAATTTCTCAATAAAAATCAGAGGAAACATTAAGAAAAACAAAGTTTACACTACAAGAAATAAAAGAACCACTGTCTTTCAAATGACAGAAAAATCATGTGACAGTCCAAAAATAATAAATTCCTAACAAAAAAACAAAACAGTTTTAACTTTAAAAAAAAACTGTTTCAGTCAAAGTTAATTGTGGAACTTCCTTCCCCTCTTAGGGAAATCATTAGCCCAGCAAAGGAGAAATGCTAGTCAAACATCTATCATCAAAAGCTAGCAAGAGAAGTTTTGTTCAGAGGCAGGAAAGCTCTGAAGGGCTTGGAACCCACACCGCTGATTTTCTCCAGCTCTACTTGAGATGTTAACAGTCTGGGTGCATGGAAGATGCTCTTAAGCTTTGGAAGAGATGGCTATATAAACTAGGCACGATATAACCCTTATAGGTAAGGCTACTATAGCAGTGATCAAATGAACATCAGTGATGATCCAAAGAGAAGCAGAGTGTAAAGAAAATGCCAGAAGTTTGGTGGTCTTTACACAGAGAAAGCATTAGATACAGTCATAAAGGATTTTATAAGTAGGGTAATGGGAGCTTTTGGGTTGCCTGATAGAATAATAGAGTTAATTATGAATGGTCAGAGGCAAGAATTAAGGTTGCAGGGTTCTTCTACAACAATCTGTCTTTGAACAGAGGAACCAAACAAAATGTCTTTTCCTTTATTTGTTTATATTTAAAGCCATTGGCAAAGAAAATAATAGATTCACATATTCAAGGATGCTGTATTCATGGTAATTAAAACTTAGCTTTATCTGCAGAAGACACGATATTGTATTTAACAAATCTAAAAAGAAGGGGTGTTTCTGTGTTGTGGAATATTTTGAAACAGTTTCAGATCTTTGCGGGATATAAAATAAATGAAGACAAAACAAAGGCTATTGATGTAAACTACATGCCTAGACATGATTTGGTTCAGCAATTCGTATACTTATGGGAATGTAAGATTAAGTATTGCATAAAGAGATTAAAAAAAAAGATCACATTATGACAGTTAAGGGTATGTGGGAAGAGAATAAACAAATGTTAATACAAGCAGTGAAAAGCCCCTTTAGTTTTATATGAAATCAAGCATCCTTTTTTCAACCGAAGAAATTGTGCATATAATAAAGAATTGAAATAATCCCCCCAAACATTAAGTAGGATAAGATTATTCTCCCTATAGTATTAACTGATTTGAAGGGATTATTTAAAGCTGTGCAGTTGGGCTCATAAGTAACATAAGCAGAAGGTTGTAAATTAACGTAGAAAGGGATCATGATGAAACAGAGGGGGACAGTTTGAAAAATAAGGAGAGTGGGACTTTGGATTGCATAAAGTATTCTAAGAACTAAGCCAACACAGGACTGTAGAAAGGAGAATTTTACCAATACTGGTAAATGCTAGGAGGGATAAGGAAAATACAAAAGAGGGGGCTGAAATTTATTGGAGAAAGTTAGCAAGGGATTCATGGTACTGGTAGCAGATAACTAGTTTGGGAAAGGTAAAGTGGGATGAAACCAAGCAAAAGCCTGGACTGCTGGTTAGAGGCTACCTTCACTACCACAGATTGACAGTACAGGCAAAGAGATAGTGATAGGGGAGAGCCAAGTGAAACAAGAATTCTAGTAGACGTTTTAGTTGAGTCTAGAATAGAAACTGCTGTTAAAATTGGATGATTAGCAGGAAATATAAAACACTGCATGATAAGTATAACAAATCAAAAGAGCTTAAAAATACTAGGAAGACAGAATGGAAAAACAATGTACAAAGGAAGAAAATGAGGACATATATGCCTCCTAAGTATGCATCAAAGACCAGAAGGTTTAGGATTTTGCTTGGAACTGTTTGCATTGGTATTTTTATGCTCCAATCAGATTTCAGAGAACTTTTCCTCATATATTCTGTAAATGCTAGAGGTGTGATGGGACAGAGAGGTAACTCGGAACATGTTTTGAGAATGCAATGAGTTGGCAGATTTTAAAAACTCTTACAGAGTACTTTGCCAGAAATATTGGGGGAGCAAATTATTGTTAAAAAATAATTCTTTTCAGCTGGGATACATGATCTGAATTGCCCAGATGTAGTAAAGCCCTACTAAATTTAATGCAATTGGCTTCTAAAAAAGCAAATACTAGAAAAATGGAAATCAAAATCAAATCTATATCTAAATTACTGAACATTGAAAATGAGCTAAAAAATTGCAGCGGGGATCTTTAGAAAAGAAAAAGGAGGAATGTACACAGAAGTAATGGCATAAGTAGGAAAAATATATGCAGAATAATGTTCAGGAGGGAAATGAAGTTTAAGGGAATGCAGGAACTAAGCAATGTGTGTAACATTGGAGTAAATGAATAAGCATTAAAAATAAAGTGTATATAACGCATGAACATAATAAAAAATGTTACTATGGAAAAAAAAACTATCATCCATACAGTTCGACTGAGATTTTGAAAAATGGGATGAATCAGAGACCCTTGTCCTGTGCAAGCAAGTACACTGTGAAGAAGCATTTGATAATCGCGCCCCAGCCAGTTGCAGGAGAATGGATTATCTGTGTTGTCTGGGCCAAAAGGGAGTCACCAAGAACATCCTTTGCAAATTTCATCTGATCTTTTGATGGCTTTTTTTGACAAAGGAAAGTCATAAAAAAACATTTCCATATAGAGGAATGAGAACGAATGCATCTTCCAGGCTTCTAAGCAATGTATCCTTGAGCAAAAGTGTTTCATCTGTCTGTGAGTGGATGCAATCAGACCTACTGGGGGAGGTGCCCTCCACACGTTCACTACTTGTAGGAAAACCTCAAAATGAGGGTCTATCCTGATCTGCTACTGTGTTCTGCTCTAATGGAATACAAGTTGCTTGAAGAAACAAGCAGTCATCATGGTCAGTATGCAAAGGCGACAAGATCTTATCTTCTCTGTTTATTTCTGTAACATATCACAATGGCATTGTCTGTTACCAGGGTTAAGAGGGTTCCTGGAGACCAAAGCTGATTCCCGCCCCCCCCCCCCCCTTCTCTGTACTAATATACATGCTCAGATATGTTCTCTTATAGCTATATTAAATTTAAGAATCTCACATGAAACGCTCATTATGGGAGACTTTAACATAGACTAGTTAACATGCTCCTCGAATAATCCCATCAACTACATAAGTCTGCATGGAATTAGTCAACCTATTCACTCACCAACTAGAACTGATAAATCTTACAAGCAAGAATCTATTCTAGATTGGATTCTCATAAATAAACCAGCCCCTCATACCAATTTGTTTGTCTACCAGACATCCTGAGTGACCATCATACTACCTTTTTACTAAAACGCCAAACCTATCAAGCCAGACCAGCTACCTACCACCTAATAAGAAGCAAAACAAACTTTAATTCTAACCACTTTATTACAGCCTTAAAAATTTGTATATGGGAACCAGTTAAAACTCTCCACCTTAATGATACCGTGCAATATTTCAACTCAGTATTCCTAAATATCCTAAATTTATATGCCCCTGCCAGAACAGTATGGGTCAAATCTAACTATGCCCCCTGACTTACTAAAGAAACTAGGTCCTTGATGAAGCTATAAGATAAAACTTGGACTAACTGGGATAAAACAGGCTCTCAAGCTCTCAAAACATCATATGTGGAACTCAGAAACAAAGTTTAAAAAAAACAGGTCAAACTAGACAAAATCAACTACTATCATAACATACAGAAAAAACATCTAAACAACCCTCAAACTTTTGGGTCTGCCATCAAGAATGTTCTGTCACCTGGTAAAGCTAGTACACCTCCTCCAATCACAACAAACAGTAATGAAAGCACAGCCACTCAGTTTAATAGGTATTTCACAGAATAATTTCCTGCCTTAACCAAAACCCAACCCTTTCCCATCCTTTCTACAACATGTAATGCAAATAACAACAATTGCTTCTCTCTGCAACCTGTACCAATGGCGAAAATCAAAAAACTACTAAAAATAAATTAAGACAGCAGATAAACTACCATCTGACTTTCTGAAACCTGCTGCTGAAGCCATAGCCTATCCTGTAACAATTCTTATTAACCACTCTATAGCTGAATGTCTAGTGCCTGATATCTGGAAAATGTCTTACATAATCCCACTCCACAAAGGTGGTACTTCAAAAGAAATATCAATTATCACCCCATTGCAATCCTCTCCCCTCTATCCAAAAATCTTGAAAGGTGCATCCATAGACAAATCATGGACCACGTCAACACCCACAAACTTCTTACTAACACACACCATGGGTTTCGCTCCTCTCATAGCACTACTACTGCCCTCTTGTCATTCACAAAAACTGTAAACAAATATATAAACAATAATAAGTTTGTATCAGCTCTCTTTCTAGACCTCTCCAAGGCATATGATACAGTAGCACATAATAAGCTTATCAATATCCTTTCTACTCAATCTCTCTGCCTCCACTATTACTTGGTTCCAAAGTTATGTATCAGGGAGACAACAAGTAGTACAGTGGGCAGACTGACACTTCATCATTACTCCCAGTAACACTAGACATTCCCCAAGGCTCCATCTTTTTTTCTCTATTTTTACCAATAACCTTCATACCTCTACACCTCATGCTACAGTCATTCAATATGCAGATGATTCCACAATGATCTGTACAGCCTCTTCCACACAAGAGCCTCACACTCACATAAGCATCTTTTCTATCTCTAGAATCCTGGTTATCTGACACTCCACTAATTCTGAACCCCAATAAAACAAAACTCTTACTTTTCAACCCTACTAGATACACTCCACCTTCTCTACCTTTCAACATCGTATCCAAAAATAACACCATTATCTCACCTGTAACCCACACTAATCTACTAAGCATATTAACAGACTGTAACTTGAGATTAGGCATTCATATTGCCCATACCATAACAAAAGTCCACAAAAAAAAAAGAAGTTGTGTACTCACCACAATGTTCCATCTGAGTAGTTATACTTCATTTTTCTGCAACCTGTGGGTATACGGATCCGTATCGGCAACTTTTTTTCTAGCATCTGCTCCAAGCTGCTCCCCTTACCCATAATACCCTACCATCTCCTATCTTCCCTCAGATCGAGTTTGCTGCAACTAACAATATATAAGCAACTTAACCCAATAAACCAACCCTGAAAACAGAATATGGTCCGGGGGAAGGAGGGAGGGAATGTTGCAGAAAAATGAAGTATAACTACTCAGATGGAACGTTATGGTGAGTACATAACTTCTTTTTCTGAAGTAGTTAACTTCATTTTATCTGCAACCTGTGGGACAGAGTCCCCAGCTACTCTGATCCTGGGAGGTCCTTATGGAAGGATATTCCTGATCACCACAGAGCCAAAGGATTCTCTACCCCTTTAAATCAGATCCAATTTATAATGGGAAATGAAGGTATGTGAATTGGCCCATGTCGCTGCTGCACAAATATCGTCCAAAGGTACCCTGGACCAAAAAAAGCAGCAGAAGTCGCTAATGGACCTGGGAGAGTGAGCCTTAACTATACCAGGAGGAGATAAACCTTCTGCTTTGTAGGCATGTGAAATGCAAAGAGTGATCCATCTGGCTAAAGAAACTTTAGAAACAGCATTTCCCATAAACGCTTTGGAGAAGGAAACAAACAATTGATCAGTCTTGCGGAAAGACTTCGTTCTACGAAGATAAAAACGAAGTTGTCTATAAACATCTAACAAATGGAGTTTGTATTCACCTTTATTTTGGAAGTTTGGAAAGAAAACGGGCAGATTAATGGACTGGTTTATGTTTGCTTCAGATGGCACTTTAGGTAAGAAGGAAGGGTTAGTACGGAGGGGGACCCTATCCTTATAGAAGACCAAATACAGAGGCACGACAATCAGAGCTTGAAGCTTAGAAACTCTCCTAGCCGATGTGATGGTGACTAGGAAAGCTGGCTTCCAGGAAAAAAAATTTAAGTCCACTGAAGCTGCAGGTTCGAAAGGAGGGGCCACCAATGCCTGTAAAACAAAAGTAAGGTCCCAAGAAGGTACAGAATCCTTGACAGGAGGCTGTAACAGAAAACTACCTTTAAGAAAAGCCTTACACAGCCTAGAGGAGGCTAAGGCCATGTTGTCTTCACCAAAGTGAAAACTGGAAATGGCTGCCAATTGTACTTTCACTGTGGAGGAACTAGCTGCTTGCTGGAATATACCACACAGGAAGTCCAACACTGCTGGAACAGGGGCTGTAAAGAGATCTATTTTTCTCTGTGAGGCCGAAATGGAAAAGCACTTCCATTTACTGCAATAAAGTTTCCTAGTGGAGTCTTTAAGAGAGGCCACCAGAATGGATTTTACCTGGGATGAAAGACCGGGAGTCCTGGCAATTAACAGAACTGGAGCAACCAAGCTGTTAGCTTGAGGCTGCCCAAATCGGGCGGACATGTCCCCGATGGATGGGAAATTAGATCCAGGCAGGGATCCAGAATCCACAGGGGAGCTAACAGATGAGACCAAAGAAATGGGAACCAAACCTGATGAGGCCAGAACGGGACAATGAGGATCACTTTGCAACGTAGTTGGCAAGCTTTCTGAAGAAACTTCGGAATGAGAGGTAAAGGTGGATAAGCATACAGAAGCCCGGGGGGCCAAGCATGGACTATAGCATCTCTGGGGACTTCCGCTGGTGAGGGAATCAGAGCGAAGAACTCGCTGCACTTCACGTTGGAAGGAGATGCGAAGAGATCGCAGCAAGGCTGACCCCATGCAAGGAAAATCTTCTCCACTACTGACTGTTTCAGAGACCACTCGTAAGGCATCAGAATGGCTCGGCTCAATCTGTCTGCTAAAATGTTGGAGCTCCCCGGGATGTGCGTTGCTATCAGAAATCGACCGGTGGAAATCGCCCATTCCCACACTCTCATGGCCTCGCGACAGAGGGTAGGATCTGGTTCCCCCCTGCTTGTTGATATACCAGACGATCGACATGTTGCCTGACTGAATTGCAATCAATCCGAGAGGGAGGACTGTGTGAAAGGCTTCCAACGCTAAAAGCACTGCGCTCATCTCTAGAACATTTATGTGCAAATACCAGTCTGGGACCACATGCCTTGGACTGTCCTTCTCGAACAATGTCCTCCCCACCCGAGTTGGGAGGTGTCCCTGGTCACTGTGGTTTGGACTGGGGGTGAAGCAAATGGGCGTCCTTTTGATATCTCCGGTGAAGTTAACCACCAAAGAAGAGATGTCCTGCAGACATGACTGATCTTGATCGGAAATTCCATGGGTAGGTCTAGCCAAGACCACTGAATAGCCACAGTCCATTGAAGAACCCGCATGTGAAGGCGCGCATAAGGGAGAATAGATATGTCGGCAGCCATGGAGTCCAGAGCCCAGAGAACCTCGCTCACCTTTGAAGACTTGGAGTTCATTATCTGAGCTATGTGGCACCTGAGATGTAGAATCCTGTCTGGAGTTAGGAATACCTTCATCTGCAAAATGTCTAGCCATGCCCCCAATGAAGTCTAGAATTTGTACTGGTTGCAAATGGGATTTGTGAGCATTGACTGAGGTGAGACCAAAGGGTAGGGCTCTGAACTGAAAATGACTGGCTCTCAGCCGGAAGCGCAGAAACCTCCTGGAGCTTTTGTGTATTTTGATGTGGTAGTAAGCATCCTGAAGGTCTAATAAGCACATCCAGTCGCACTCTCGGAGATATGGTAGAATGGACTGTAGGGTGACCATCCGGAATTTCTGTTTGGCTACCGATAGGTTTAATGTTGACAGGTCTAGAATGGGCCTGAGGTCCCCAGTCTTTTTTGGCACCAAAAAGAACCTTGAGTAGATGCCTAATCCGGACTGATCGGGGGGGGGGGGGACCTTTTCGATGGCTCATTTGAGAAGCCGCTTTAAAACCTCTAGAGCTGCGGCCTCCCTGTGAGTGGGTGGAACATCTGGGAGGTGATCTGTAATATTTGGAGGGGCAACAAAAGGAACAGAGTAACCTCTGGATATTATCTGAAGAACCCAGCGATCTGTCGTAATGGACTCCCATGCCGCTGGGTGTAAGGACAATCGTCCCCCGACTGCCTCCAGAGTACGACAGTCGGGCAACCCCTCAGGGCTGCTGACCGGGTCCATCAGAGAAGGGTTCCCTAGACCTGAAATTCCTGGGACCCCCTCTACCTCTAGGTCGGCGTTGATCTTGTCCCCTCTGCCTCTGGGGGAATAGCTGTCCTGAGAATCCCAGGAAAACTGAGATTTTTGGAACCACATCTTCTGCCCTCTGATTCCTAGAGCAGGACCGCTGAGGGTTAGAGAAGCGGACTCCGACGGCAGACAAAGTCTTCCCGTCCTTTTCGCTCTGAACAAGTGTGTCATGTACTGTCTTTCCAAAGAGGGAAGAACCGTTGTAGGGAGCATTGATAAACGATGCCTTGAAAGGGTCCACAAACTGACACAATCTGAGCCAGGCATGACGTCTCATGGCTATGCATGTCCCAGCCGCCCTAGCTGCTCCTTCCATGGCATGGGAAAGTAGCCACATAGATGTGTTGGAGACTGACTTCAGAGTAGACATTTTTGCCGAGAACAGCTGTCTGTCCTGTGGCAATAAAGACTCTGAGGGCGACTCAGCGAATTCCGAAGCAAGGTCTCGCTGAAGCCGAATCACATGTGCCAAATAATTCAGCGCATGGATAGAAAAAGTTGCTGAGGAGTATACGCGTTTCCCAAACCTATTCACCGACCTGGACTCCTTGTCTGGAGGGTGGACTAAGGAACTCTACTGTGCTAGTTCCTTCTTTGTGGAAACTGCGACCAACATAGCATCAACTGGGGCTCCTTTCGACCAGGGTTGTCTATCAGAAGGGGGAGATAAAACCTTGTCAGGGCATTTGGGGATGGGATCTACGGTGTCGGGCTCCTTCCATGCCCTCGTGGTGATGAGGCCCACCAAGAGGTCTGCTGGTGTGGACACCCAGGAAGTAAATGGGCCCGTGCCAAAGGCCTCCAGGAACACTGACTCATCCCCAGAAAGTTTTGGGGCTGACCAACCTTCCCTCTGGCGGAGGATCTCCATAATTTCTCTGAAGGAGACGTCTTCGGGAGGTGACCTGGGGGAATCTTCTCCTTCATCTAAGTCAGTGTCAGTAGTGAGGGACTCGGGGGAGTCCAAGTGCCTCCTTTTGCACTTGCACTTACGGTGACCCTCTTCAGTGGGACTTTCAGAAGGGGATCCGTGAGCCGCAGGGGTTTCGGGGAAAATTACCTGGGGATCCTCTGGCATGGGCTGTCCCTGAGACAGGATGAAGGGAGTCATCGCCAAATCCAGGGGGGCCTGGGTGATATCCGAGGGGATGGGCTGGGGTCTCAATCCCTGGGAGAGAACCCTCTCCACCACTTCGAAGGCCAAGGGAGAAGTCCTCCCTGGATCCGAAAAGGTCAGAGCCGAAGAATCCATTCCCCCAGGTCTGACTCCCTGTCCACGGATCAGAGGAACTCAAGGTAACAGCCGGAGTCAAGGTTGGAGGAACTGTCGGGCCGAGTTATCAGCTCTGAAAAACCTCAGATCCAAGAGCCCAGAAGCCAAAGCATGGATCGGGGAAGGAGAGATGGGGCGGAAAAGAGGCATGGAGGTCGCCCCTCCAGAGGGAGAGGGACCTGGCAAGACTCCCATCTGAATTTGGGTCTGAATAAATCTCCGCATCATCATGTCCATATCCATGTCCAATAGGCTCCGAGTCGACCTCGAAGAGGCCACCGACTCAGATCTGGCTGGTCTGCGCAGTGGGGTGGAGGGCCTCGGGTCTGAATGTTCCAACGGCTCCAGTGAGAAATGAGGAGACCGGAGCCGAGGAGAAACAGGCCTCATGGTTTTAGATGGGGGGGGGGCGGAGAAAGAGCTCCCTGTCTGGGGATCTCTTACGATGCCTGTCCTTTTTCTCCCTTTCTTCTCAGAGCCTTTCCTTTTCCTTCTCTTTTTCTTTTTCCTGGTCCTTGTCAGACTCGCTGACTGAAGATCTGTCCTTTGAAAACCCATCGCCAGACAAAGAGGGAGGTTGAGTCCCTGTCTGGGTGGAAGGTGGTACACTAGCGACCGAGGCAGATTCCAGCATGGCAACAGGGGGGAAAGCCTTTGGCAACTAGCTTGGCCTTACGATCCCCAAGGGCTCTAGGGTTGAAACCTGAACAGACAGCACACTGAGTGGACAAATGTGCCACTCCTAAGCATATCACACACAGAGTGTGACCATCGGCAGGGGAAAGCTTATGGCCACACTCTGTACATTTTTTGAACACAGGCTTTGGCTGGTCAGCCATAGTCCTGCACTCCAAGGTACAAGCACTACCTTTCCAAAAACCACACACACACAGGTAGGGGAAGGGCAGGCCTAACTACTACTCTATACAAAAGAACTTTTTATTTATTTATTTATTTTTTTTACACCAACAACCAAATGCGATACTACAGAAGGGGAGGAAGGGAAATCTTAGTCAAGCACACCTAGATATCAGCAAAAAAATTCTACTTACTATCCCTGAGCCCAAGCAAAGGAGACCACGATGCACACTACTGGCACTGCAAAAGAGATCTGAGGGAAGATAGGAGATGGTAGGGCATTATGGGTGAGGGGAGGAGCTCGGAGCAGATGCTAGAAAAAAAGTTGCCGGCTCGGATCTGATACGGATCCGTATACCCACAGGTTGCAGAACTACTTCAGATCTAGGGGCTCTATATAGGAACAACTTTCCTGACAAAAACAACCAAGGTAACAATAGCCCGCACACTCCTACTTTCTACACTTACATATGCCTCTCCAATTCTCACTAACCTAAGAAAAGCAGATATCTTAAAACTAGAAACATGCTACAATAAAATCACAAATTTGCCACCAACTCTCCTTATAGGACCTATCACTGTACATCTCTGAAACAACTGCAATGTCTACAATTCCCTCATCTACTTCTGTATAAACAGCTAACATTATGCCACAAGTTTGTGCATCACCCAGAAAAAACTCCTGCCCCAAGAAATGTACTCCAGCTATACTTTGGGAATAGAGTACTACGTTCAAGTAACAAACAACTATTAGAAGTCTCCAAGGCCAATAACTCTGCAGGTGAATCCTTATACTCTACCTATATAGCCAGAAGATGGAATTCCATGCCCTCCAACCTCACTAACAAATCCTCAATAGTTAACTTAAAAACATCCTTAAAATGTTACTTTGCTAACACATGGCTTTGCTCCTGCTCTGCTCCAGGGTAAAATTCTTCAAGAAAGTAATCTCTATTCCTCTCCTCAGCTATTCATTCAGCAGTGTTTACCAGATGTTTAGAATTTAACTTAACTTAGGAAAAATTATTACTAAATTTGTATTAATTTCTTCTTTACTACATTGTACAACTCTGTCATATGTGTTCCATTCATGTTATGTTTATCGGATGTTTAGAATATAACTTGACTTAGGAAAAATTATTACTAAATTTGTATTCATTTCTTCTTTACTATATAGTACAACTCTGTAGAAATGTAGCTTTGTCATATGTTTTTCAGTCATATGTGATGTACTACTACTACTATTGATATTATTTATAGAGCTTTTCTCCCCAGGCCTCTGCTGAAAAAGGACCATCTGTCCAGTTGGACTTTCACAGTAAACAAATGTTAAATAAATAAATAAATAAATAAATAAATATGAATAACACTATCATCAGTACTGAAAGTCAGATAAAAAACACAAATGGCTCCATACCTCTATAAAGCCCATCTCCATACTTAAACTTAGTGGAGATGTTCACCCTAACTCCAGACCCACACATCAACAACCCACCATGGCCAACCCATTACTTTTCCAATGCTCCCAACACTATTTTCCCATCAGGTAATGAAACTATCCTCACTCTTTTCAACATTAGCCTCAGAAGTGTCTGTCATGCCCCTGCACTGGCCCAGTAATCAAGGAGCCTCAATCCTCACCACTAACACCAGTGAGGGACGTGCACACTGGGAGTATGACAAGTAACACACACAGTAAAGTACAATTTCCTTAACAGCACACAGAGATCACAGTCAGTCTGAGGCTGTTTTTTTTTTGTCTTTCTCTCTGTCTCTCTCTCCAGATCCCGAATAAGACTCCCCACTGGCACAGCTATAGGGTTAAGAGATCAGCAGAGTTGTCAAGTCAATACTTCCAGCACCCTCTCTGTCCAACCACTGCTTTGTGTCCCTGCCCAAGTAGCTGACACACACACACATAAATAAACACACAAACACTCTTGGGGAAGGCTGGCACAAATTCACTAGCTATGCCCCCTTCTGTCCAGACTATAAGGTAAAATCACTGCCACCAACCACCCTTTTTATCAGCTACTTAAGGCCCTTATCAAGGGTGGTGACCAATTCTACTATGTAATGCTACTATTATCCAAATGGTAAGTGTGACTGAGACTTGAAGGCTACTGGAGTGGCTTGTACAGTGACTGCACATACATATGCAAGTACTCTAGGAGCTTAAATATCTCAAAACAAAATCAGCCACAATTAAAAGGTTTAAATATATTTAAAAATAAAAGCACAAGAAAATACTCATTAACTCAACACAGTGACAACAGACTTATGAATCACAGGAAATATTTTAAAACAACATTGCAGCACAGTTTCACATAAATATAGAAAACATCTAGACTACTCTTGCTATATTCCTATCTATCCCTAACAGATACTATGCATTAAATGTCTTACTTACAGAGCCAGGCAGATATAGATGAGAAGTGCTGAAGAGATGTTTACAGGCCCAGAACAAAATACAAAATGTCCTGACTTTCTCTCTGAGATAATTCTTAAATTAATAATGTACATTACACTGCTGGGTTAGCTAGACGGCATCACTATTTGAAACTTGCATCTAGTTCCCAGGCTAAACAAATACCAACAGAATTTAACATGTCTCTGTCAAAAATACTTATCTCTCAGACGTACAGCTGCTAGGATGTCACAGAGCAATACAAAACACTTTACATGTGAAACCAAAATCCAAATTGTACCTTGCTACAGATCCCCCACCATGCCACAAGATTCTCACATCATCTTTCTAAACATACTGGAAAATATTAATATACAACCAAACACCCTAATACTGGGTGATTTCAACTACCCTGCCATTAACTGGGAAAACTACTCGTGTACCAACACCTTTGCCCAACGATTTTTTGGAATGCCCTGGATCAACTAATACACAGTCCCAACAGGGGCTCCAATATCCTAGACCTGGTCATTACCAACATGGGATATCAGTGCTCCACACCTATGGTCACCCACTCGTTGGTCAGGTCAGACCATAAGCTAATCACCCTTAACATCCACATCCCACCCCCACCCCCCAGTAAGGAAACCTCCATAAAAACTTCTCCAAAGCCAACTTCATGCTACTCAAGTCAGAAGTTACAAACTTCATGACACCCATGCAGATGGCAACTGAAATTTCAACTGCTGAGTCCTACACTAAGGCACTGTATGAGCACATCCACTCATGCATGAATTGTGCCATCCCAAATAGAACCAAGATGTTCTCCTCCAAAAAAAGGAAGACAATCTGGTAGTCCCCTGCCATAAACAAACTTTACAACAAAAGGAAGAAACTGTTGCAGAAAAGAGGAAAATCTGAGGATGCAAAAACCTCCCTTACCAGCCTCAGTAAGAAGCTGAGATCCCTCATAAAATCCTCCAAAGCTAGTTACAAAAATAAAATTGCCAAAGATTCCAAAGACAACCACAAGGCATTCTATAACTATGTCAAGAATCTAAATGGCAATGCTCAGATATGCTCTGAGCTACAACAGAATGGCATTAAATATACTGATCCCAAGGATATTGCCAATATCCTGGCAGATCGATTCAGTGCCAACTTCACCCCCCCTCTCACCCCCTAAATGGCCCATCTCAATACCAGAAGATTGCCAAATTCCGGTAATAATGGCCACGCAGGTAAAAAACATACTCTCCAAAGCTAAGAATACAGCATCCATGGGACCAGATGACATCCCAGGCTGTGTACTACATGAACTACAAAATGAACTGGCACCTCACCTATGTGCCATGTTTAATCATACCCTCACCTCAGGCTTCATGCCCACTGAGTGGCGCACAGCTACAGTTATCTCACTCCACAAGGGGGGATCCACCTTGGATCCCGGGAACTACTGCCCCATCAGTCTGACAAGCCTGATCTGCAAGGCAATGGAATGTATTATCATGGAACTTATAAACAAAGACATTGGTAACCTTAAAACACTGGACCCCACCCAGTTTGTGTTTGTGAAAGGCCGATCTTGTCTCCTGAATCTGATTGACTTCTTCGAATCAGTCTCCAGAGCCATGGACGAGAGTAAGGCAGTCCACACAGCCTAGCTGGACCTCGCCAAGGCATTTGACACCATCCCCCACTCTGGAATCATAGATAAACTTACTAAGCTGGGCATTAATCCCTACTTCACTTGATGGGTTGCCAACTGGCTTACTGACAGAACCCACACTGTAAAAGTAGCTGACTCCAAATCCAGCTCCAGACAAGTGACAAGTGGAGTACCTCAGGGTTCAGTCCTGGGATCTCTCTTGTTTGGCATCTACTTCTCTGAAGTACAGGCCAACACTAAGGGGCTCTAGCTAACAAAGTTCGCAGATGACTGCAAACTGGGAGCCATTATTGAATCCCCAAATGATGTTGATACTCTATAAAAGGGCCTTACAGAAACAGATGCTTGCTGCCAGAGCCATGGGCTCACGCTCAATCCCAAGAAATGTATAGTTATCCCCTTTGGGAAAAAACATGTACCCGTGAATTACCACATAGGTGGCAGTACACTAAACACCAAAAGTGTGATAAGAGACTTAGGGACACAGGTGTTCAGTGGTCTCACCTTCAATAACCACATCGCCACAATAGTCAGGAAATCCTTCTATGTGGCACACCTCATCACTAAGGGCTTTTCATCCAGAAAGAAGGAGGTCATTGTCCCACTGTACTCATCTCTCATTAGACCCACTATAGAATACAATGCCCCATTTGGTATGTACCTCTCAAGACATCTGCAACAACTGGAAAGGCCACAGAAATACCTCACTAAAAGAATCACAGGCCTAAAGCAGACGCCTTATGCTGACCGCCTTAAAAAACTCCAGCTATACTCTGTCGCATATCGTCTACTCCGAGGCGATCTCTGCTTAACATACAAGGCCATGTCAAACTCAGAGCTGTTGGACATGCTACACAAAAAAATCCCAATCCCTCAGAGCCACACGTTCCAGGGATCTAAACCTAGTCATCAAAATAAACAAAACATGCTGGAGGGATAGGTTCCTGACCCAGAGACTCCCCAGACTCTGGAACAGACTGCCCATACATGTCAAGCAGAGTGCCTCTTTGGCCCACTTCAAAAGGAACCTTGATGATTGGATGGGTGAAAGGAAATTCACCCCGGGGATCACGTCAGTTGCCCTGCTAGACAGGGGTCCAGGGAGGTAAATAGTGTGGGAAGAAATAGCCAGGGAATTGTTATGGCTAGGCTTGTATAGGCCCTTAGGGCCGATAGCTTAGTACCAACCTATGAACCTAGTAATTATCTCTGTCTTACGACAATAGAAAGTCTAAGCTGTTGACATTCTGTTTCCTAGCTGAGATTAACCTTAGACACATTGTGAAACTCTTTACTTATTTTCTTAAGAATTTGCAATTTAACTGTGTATATTCCAGCCTTTACCATCAACACATACATTTACATAGGCATGTAGTTTATATACATTTCTGCTCTTTTCATTTTTCTGCTCTTTCCAGCAAGGTGCACTGGGTTGCAAACTTGAACCTGAGTATAGAACATACAGTTTCTTACATTTCTAAGGCAAGCATACAAATCATATTACTATTCACAAATGATACAGAATTATTTACAAAATTCTACCTGACTGGCTGGCAGCCTTCACAGCATCTGCAAGAAAATTCATGATATCTATGAATGTCTTGATTTGTACTCCAGACATTCTAAATTGCCACTGAAGCCTGGCAAAAACAAGAAATAACTGACAAAATGATTCCCTCCATGTTTTAACAGTCAGAATGAATAGACATCTTAAAAGAGCAGGTGGTATTGCTATTATTTATAAAAACAACTAGAAATGACTCTAGCCCATCTAAATATCCTAAAATTTATTAAAAATGAACTTCTGATTGCATACCTCAAAATCAACCAAAACAAGTCTATATGTATCTTAGCAGTATACATCCCACCAGGCAACAACAAGACCACAGCCGAAAATATCCTACACTGGATATCTTACAACATTTCCACAGGAAACCTTCATCTTAGGTGACCTAAATATACGCATGCTGGCAATCTATAAACAACAGCAACCCCAAGGATTCTATTCACCTATTTGGCTTCACCCAACAAATAAGCTCCCACCACCAGAATCAACAAAAGCACCAACAGGCAGGCCCACACACAACTGGATATTGACAAACAAATCCCATAATATAAAATCTTCTGGTTGCTTATCAGATACTATAAGTGGCCACCTCCCAACCTATGTAATCAGCCAACAACATGGTTCAGCCACACAAATAATCTATAAACAAGTATGCAATTTAACCAAATTTGACAAAGACATTTATTACAGCCTGACCCACTACAACTGGAATATATTGAGTAATGCCCCCAGATGAAGTAGTTATTCACTTCAATTACACCTTCCTAAAAATACTAAATGATTTAGTACCAGTTAGGACAAGAAGGGTAACATTTAACAGTCTATGGCTGACATAAGAGACCAAACAGCCCATGCTGCAAAGAGATAAAGCATGGAAAGAATGGTACAAGAATAAAACACAACATACCTACCAAAATTTTAGATATCTCAGGAACTGTACTAAGGTCCTTGTCAAATCTGAGAAAAAAATGCACCAAAACAACCCCAAGCATTTTTGGTCTTCTCTAAATAAACTATTACACCCCACTATTACACCCTGTTCATAACGCTACATTAGTAGCTTCTAGTTCAAACAACAAACAGTCCCATTGGCACACAGTTCAGCACTCATTTCATCCAGTCATTTCTATCACTAATCAATGGCCACCTCACTTCACCCCTCCAATTTCCATCAGTTTTCGAAAGCAACACACTATTTTTTTTAGTTTTCAGCCTGTGTTAACATCAACCATAAAAAAATTCTTAGCAAATTAAAAGCAACAACCTCAGTTGTTGATACCCTTCCCAGTGAGTTCCTCAAAACAGGTGCAGAAGCACTTGCCTTCCCCGTTTCCATTGTAATCAACTGGTCAGTAACTGAAAACTATGTCCCATTCATCTGGAAAAAATCCATGAATCTACTGCTTCATAAAGGAGGTAATTCAGCAGAGTTAAAAATCTATAGATCTACTGCTGTTCTATCACCCTCTCTCTAAACTCCTTGAGAAATTTATTTACTGTCAGCTTATGAAACATGTAACCAAACAAAACCTCCTCTCCAACACCCAGCACAGTTTCAGGCCCAACCACAGCACTACTACTGCCTTCTTCAATTTCACCAAACCAACATAGTAAACCAATACAGAAATGAGGGCAACCTTATTTCTTCACTTTTCCTTGACCTTTTCAAAGCATATTACACTCTGTCCCACCAAACGCTCCTCTTTAAAATTGCAATACTAGGTCTCCTTTACCCTCTACCTCTCCTGGTTTCACAGTTATTCACCCAATTGTCAGCAGGCAACTAAATGGCAACAAAACCTTTCAGCATTTCAAACAATTTCTGTTGGTATTTCCCAAGGGTCAGTACGCACACACCTTCTATTCAATATTTTCATAAATAAACTTCATACCACTATAAAACTTGGCAATGATTGAACCCTTACCTGCTCTGTCCCACCCATAACAAAATTCAGGAAATTGCTCAAAAATATTTCACTGACATTGAAATATGGCTAAAAAATTCTAACTTGCTGCTTAATGTCAAAAACCTGTGCTATTTACTTCAAAACAGCACCTTATTCAGAAACACACATTTCATATTACCACAAGTAATAACAAAAACACAGAAACCATAAACCAAACTAAATTACTCAAACTCATAATAGATTACAACTTCAGATTATTCACCACATACTTCATTCCGTCAAGTAAACTCGCCAAAGACTCTGCTCCCTCTATAGGGCTAAAAAATACCTGACAGACCAATTAAGGATTACCTTAGCAGCAACATACATCCTTCATTCTCTATTGTAAACTTCCCTTATTCTTAACAAATATCAACACAGAAGGTCATGACTGATGAGCCTGAATGGTTTGAACAGTCATTGAGCAAATTATATTAATTCTCCTTTTACTCTAAAATGTGGTAGAAGGAAGGGATAAATGCTTTGTTTTCTGAGTATGTTTTTGGGAGTGTGTATATGAATGGTCTTCAGGGCTGAAGCTGTAGATCTGACCTCCAAGTGTGAACTTTCATCTTCCCATACAATGACCTAAATGATACTTTCCTTATTCTCAGATACTATAATCTATGGTTCTCCCTTCCCGGCTGACTCCACCAAATGAATGGTCTGTTCAGATGAGAAGGTTCTGTGCCTTAACAGCCTCCACAAAAAACAGGGCCGTGAAGAAGCAGAATGATTGTTCAAGGGCTGCAAGTGCACCCCAGTGGAGTCATCAGCAACAGGCTATTTGACAGGGGTGGATATATGATTATACTCTTTCCTGTCTCTCAGTTTTTTTTTTTTTTTTTTTTACACAAGGGGGAAGGTCCAGCACAAGGGAAGATGATATGGCTGCTCAAACCAAGTCCTGCAAAAGTCTGCTCTCAAGAAAAATATTAAGGAGGTGTACTAATGGTCTTTGAGGTAAAAGAATTACACACAGAAAATTATCTGATATCACATTCAGGCCCAAAACAAAAATACAATCAGGAGTCTTTATATGGAATTTGGGGCCCCCAGCTGATATAACTTTTCGGACAGATATAAGAAAAGATTTTTGAAAAAAAAAAATCTCTCAAGGAAAAGGAAAGCCCCCCTCATGGGATACTCATCTACCTGCAGACGAGTTGAAGCTAACCACAAAGTAATACCAGACACAAATCTGGTAACAGTATGTATACCCATACTAACTACAAGAAAGTTCTGATTTTTGGCATGCCCATACTTCACTCTTACACCAACATATCCTCTTGCAATAAGTATATTGTGCATGAGGAAGGGGTCTGATGCTTGGTAGACTAGCTGATGTATGGTATGCTTGGCAAGATACCTCCCACATAAAATGGCTACTGCAACAGTTGTCTACTGAAAAACACTGGTTACTAAATGGACTTAACTTTTTTGCTATTAAATAAGTTAGGCACAAGTAGTAGGACACTTTGGGCTTTCCTAAATTATTACATTTATGGCAAAATATCTTTATGATGTAAAAATAAACTACAGGGGTGGGATAGGGCACCAGTGTAGAAGTCCAAAAAGGGGACTCTATAAACCTAGACATGACAGCATTACTAAATAAACAATAACATATGCTGCACCATAAAGTTGATGTATTTCTAGAAAGATTTAAGCTTTACAGTTGCTTGCTAATTTCTTAAGGCCTAAAAAACAGCAAGAAGATTCAAGTGTGTAACTTTTCTATTGTGGTATTAAATTTATGATCAGAAGTCAACAACAACATACACTGTGAACAAATAAAGACAAATCTCAAACATCATTTTGATATTCTCTACAGCAAGAATGAAACTACTTTTTGACCCCCAAGGATACTGGTATTAATAAAATATTAATACACAAATGATTTAGGAGAACAAATTCAACACATTAAAATGTAGAAAAGTAAAAAACAATGTAAAAATGCACAGGTCAGCAAGGGCTTATTGTCAGATGCTTTAATACCAGAAATTTCTAAACTATTTGTACAAATGATTTTACATGTCATGTATGGATTACTTAGTAACCACATATTATTCCTTCATGCAAAAATTTCAATTTTAAGCCATGTAATACTAAAGAAAAAGAATTAAAGTTTAACTAGCTTAAATATCAAAATAAAAAAAAAATCACATTTTACTTCTTTACACTGTAACGTTTTAGACAAATTGAAATAGCAGTAATCATATTAGACAAACTGATAACATTAGAGATTATAAATTTGGGAAGTAAACAGATGTAAAATTATTATTATTAGTACAGAAGTCCCTCTTAATAGTTACAAATATAAATGATTCAACTCTTAATTTAAAATTTTCCAGAATTTAGCTCCAGTTCAAATTTAAAGTTTAATAATAGTACTAAGATACCAAAAAACAGAAACCAAATTCTGATTACAAATACATACTGCTTCTCCTGGGACTATCACTGACTATAATTTTTAGGTCTTCATATAAAACATGACTTAGTATCAACAATTAAAGCAGATTATGAGAATATTAATTGCCTAATTCAAAACACAAGTTTCCAGTGGACTAAACATTATTTTTCATATTTCTTAACAAAATAATATGACTGCACAGAATTTCATACAGTCCTCAATGTTATTTTTTAAGATATTCATTTAATGTTGTGTAATAAGAAATTAAAACTACCTTATTCCCCCAAAATAAGCTAAAGTATTTCAAAACATTTACAACAATATTTCTTTAACATGCCATATATTTTCATTTTTTTTCTGTTCACAACATCCTAGGATATATCCACATAAAGTGGCCCTGGGCTTCGTTAACATAGGCACAGAGATATAAACTTTGTAAGCATCATGTTCAGCAGGCCGTGGGCGAAAAAGTAGATTTATAAAACCTCGGGGTGCAGGGAGCATCCTGTTTTTCTGAATGGCATACAGAAGAAATGAACTCTAAAGCATACTATCATTGTTTTGCTCAGGATGTCTAGCAGGGCTGTGTACCTCGGCAGCGCTACATGCTGCATCAGTGTAAGGCAACTCTGCTTTTAACTGTATGCTCTACCAAGCAGATGGTTTACTGTGGTGTGTCACTGCCTGCCATCCAGATTGACTGATTCATAAAAAGCATTAGCAGTCTCCTGTCATTACAGCAGACTGGGGTTCAGGAACATGCCAGCATCAACTGTGTTGGTGTGGGTCAAGTTTGTATATGGTAGCAGGTTTGCCTGCACTATGTTACTTGCAGGGATTTTCCTGCCATGCAGTGGAGGCATTTTTTGTGTACCCATATTTTGTTCAGTAATAGAATGACAGGAAGACAAGATGAATGCAATGACAAGCACAGCACCAATGCGCTGTCTGGCACTCCTGTCCCATAGGCTAGCCTGTAGAACTAGCCAGTTTCAATGGTACTAGCTTTGTGAACTGCAAACAACTTGGAGGAAGGTTCACCTGCATACGATTTAGGCGCCCGGAGCACCACTGGAACACAACAGAGAAAGACTTTCTTCTTGCTCAAATGTGTGGTGTATAGTGGGAGTTACAAAGGGCTTTAGGACACCATTCCATGCAGCACAAGCCCTATTTCATGGTACACAGCATTTACAATTCCCTGAAGTACACATTCTTTTTTTCCTCTAAACAAATGAAAAACACGTCATGCCACAGGAAGGCATTTAAACTTATCTTTATTAAAGAAGCAAGCTTAGACAGTTACACAAGAAATTATTTCAATACATGGTACTTCTTTATCAGAAAATATTTTTCCTAAATGTTATTGTACTTACAGGTTCATAGGTAAGTACTAGGCTAGCTGCCCTTGTGCGCCATTTTAAGCCTAGACAATTTTCCTTTTGGAGTTTGAATTAACCTAACCCATTTGATGTTAGATTGGCCATAGCCATCCTGTGGTCGATAATTATATATTACCCCTAAAGAAAATAACTGGGAATCACACCACAGATAATCTGACAGGACCCATGCATGGGATAAAATATTTTGGATCCACCTCTCTCTTTTAGTACTGCAGAAGGCAATACCAGGGTATATGTTCTGTTTTCCATTCATAAATCCAAGTTGCACTTCAATATGGACAGGGATGAACTTTGTTTTACATAGATAGGAGTCTGTTCCAGAGCAGTGGTATCCTCTGTGAGATATAACTGCCCCTCGAAACCATTTTGCTGATGTTGCCGAAGAGGTTTAGATCCCTAGTCTGAGTATTTCTGATGTTATTTGACTTTCTGATGTGCAGTAAATTTAACAGATACAGGTCACCACTTAGCAATATGTAGAATGCAGAGTACAATGACAAGGCTTTGAGTCAGTCCACGTAGGACACGTTGTTTAAGCTATGTATCCTTTTAGTAATGCACCTCTGCGGGCGTTTCAGTTGTTACATGTACTTGGAAAGATATTTTCCAAAGGGGGCATTATACACAATGACTGTCCTCCTTTACGTAGCCCTGATTAGGCCAATGACACCCCTCAATCTGGACACAAGCCCTTTCTTTATATGCTGTGCAATGCAGAAAAACTTTCTTATGACCAGTGGCATGTTGGTCAAAAGTTAGGTCACTGTCCACATAAGTTTACAAATCCTGAACAACTGGATCAACTCTTAAGGGGTGTATCGTTAATGTGGTAGTTCCCTGGGGTTGATGACTTCCCCAAAGGATACGATAATGCATTTTTTGGCATTCAATTTCAGTCCGTGACTTTGGCACCAGTTACTTATTTCGGACAAACCTTCCTGCAGGATGGCTAATTCCTTTGGGAATTCAATGCCTACTCCTAGCTTGCAGTCATCTGCAAACTTAGTCAGCCAGAGCACTTTGGTACTGACTTTTACTTCGGAGAAGTATAAACTAGAACAGGAGAGGTCCCAGCACAGAAAGCTGGGGAACTCCAATGGTGACTTTTTTGTGCAGGTAAACTCCCCTATTTGATTTCCTGTCTGAGAGCCATATAAATTAACAGCAGCATTAAAAATTCATTTTTTATTTAGAAAATATTTGTAAAGCAAAAATACTGGGATTTCTGATATATATTAGAATAGTATGATAAAGTTTTATTTTCAATATCTGAATCTTATTAAAAAAAATAGATTGACATCTGCTTTAACAACTTCATCCTCGTTTTGCAGAACATTTACCTGGAAGCTGATTTACATAACATTTCTTATGCCTCATAAAAATCAGTACAGTTCTTAAATGTAATGCGTCAGAAATTTAGGAAACAACTAAAAGCTGACTGGGAACACATTTCTAATGTGAGGTAGTTAAAATTTTTTTAGCAAGAACTTCCAAGCTTTTGTACAATCTTTATAGTCTGATAAATGTATTTATTTATTTCACTTATTTAACCCTTTTCCTTTAAATTTTATTCAGTTTCACAATGCCTAGTTCTCTGGATTCCTCACAGCAATTACTGTTGTAGTATCAACTATACTGTAGTAGAGAAAACAGTTGTTTAATATTGTACTTTGTATATTTTAGGTTTTAAGATATGTTCATAGTATAATTATGCGTATTATGCTTTACTGCATACTGTTAATTTTTCAATAAAAAACACTTATCCTTTTGCAGCTGAGAGATCACAGTGCACTAAGGTCCACAGGCCATTCTAGATAGCGTTGCCACCTTATGTTGTGGCCAAAACCAGACAATAGCCACATACCTGCACCTCCCCACAACAATGCCTATCTCTACCCCTCTCTCTGCCCATTCCCCACCCATTCTATGACATCACATGTACATCAGGGGAGGAGAATCATCATCTTTTCCTGTTTTAACTTTCAATCGCATTGCATGAGCAATGTAATAAACTCCAATAATCTGCTTGGTTTTTAAAGCAGAATATCAGAGTTTGTACAGTGTTTTCTAGACTAACGGAAAAATCATTTTAATTTCCAGATAGTCCAAAAAAATAGGTGGCAACCCTAATTCTAGACATTAAGTTAGTTCTTAAAACTTGCGGCCAGTGCCTAGCTTACCAATCGCTTAACTTCTCCTGTCACTATAGTTCTTGCCTGATTTCATATGAGGGACCCCCTGACCATTCTCATGCTGGTCTCCCTCAACTGCTGCCATCCTGTTCTGTGCGAGATGAAGCAGTCCTCCAGTTGCTTGCTCTCACTTCTTTGAGTGGCTGAACAAGACTGGGACTTGTGACACTTCTTCACCCAAATAAAAGCAGTAATGGTGTGGGATCTGGCTAGTGATTAAGATGTGAATTAGGTTAGTATCAAAAAAAGAACTGGGTAGTGCAAGGTAATCTCTGCCTTTCTTTGCTCCTTCGTGAAACTAGGGCATGCACCAGTAACAGGCATGCATGTGACAAGTATGTCTCAGAATGTATGAAAAAGTATGTGACAATTCTGAGCAACCAAGCAAAATCTCAGAAGCACAAATCCCAACAGTTACCCACTGCAGAGGGCCTTCAAAGAACAAATGTTCTACAGCTTCTTTTTAAACAGGGCAGAAATTTACCAAAAATTGTCCTTTAGATGGATAGAAGACCTTCCTTTCATGCAAGGCCGCACGGGGCAGCAACTAACACCAAACACTTTGGCATAATGTGTTCTATAGCTGAAGTGCTAAAATAAATTGATCTGATGAATGGGGACTCTGGATAACTTTCTATGGAGTACTTACCAGCTGCACAATCTTCCAACTAAGTTAGATCTGCAGTTACAACTTACACCAGAAGATTTAAAAAAATATACAACACTTATACATGCACTGTGCAAACAGGCTGTTTGAATGAAAAAAAAACATGAAAAAACCATAACCAGTTAGTGACACCGTAACAGTTATCCTGTTCCAAGAACTTATCCCACAATGTTTGCATTTCATTTTTGCATGCCACAGAAGTATTTCAGATTAACACTTGAAAAAAACTATAGGCTATGTACAAGAAAGAATTTAAGTACCTCATCAAAAAGGAAATGCAAACTGTAAAATGAGTGGTATTTTATTAGTATTCAGTGCAGTCTGTATTGATAACATACAGAGAAGAGGCTACTCAGAGCGAAATAGAGAAAAGCAATTTTAATTACCGGTCACCAAGTGATACTGCTGAAGACATAATGTAAATGTTTCTCCAACATATTTATCAGTACCTGCTGTACTGGTGATACGGCTATTCACCACTGTAAAATAACTGAAAATAGCATACTATTTTCACAGCAATGTGAATTACCATGCGAGTTTCATAGTGGATATATTAAAATGGGATACTTAACCAACTGAAGAACAGCTTTCAAAAGGCACACGAAAACCATATATGTAATAATCTGCATGTAAACCAAAATAAGAAATTAAGAACAGAAAGTATAGCCTTAAGAAGAACATACATATAAAGGAATACTGCAGCCGTAACAGTAATCAAATACATGTTACACAAAAAGGCAATTTTTATAATTTGCTCATACTTTTTCACATTCACTTTGCTTTCTTAACTGTGAAAAGTTTATGTGAATGCACTGCGTAGCTGGCATAGTTAACTGCTACAGTGTTAATACAAAGAATTATCGGTACTATTTCTAAAAACTGTATGCAGTGATACTGGGACCCCAGAGGCAGACAAAAAAAAAAAAAAAAACTTGAATCTATCACACATTTTACCTTTAAGTAATACAACACCATATAGCATGTTATGTTGCATGTTAACCACTTGCTAAATATAACAAGTGCTACTGGTTCAGGGCTACAATTATGGAAAAATAAATGAACAATATAGCATGGCTATCTTCTCCTGTGTATTTAGCAAACACAATTATGTCTACTATAAACTAAGTGAAAATGCAACTAGAGTGAAAACACTAATTTTTGGGTTGCAGCCTCTGCTGCCATCAGATAACTTTTCCTCCTTTTAGACTAGGCAGGAACTATCTGTTATGTACTAACTTTTGCTCCGGTCTGTCTGTCCTTCCTATGCATGGGGCTAGTCCTTAGCTTCTTCCAGGGGACACAGATGCAGTGAGAGATTCCCATAACCTCACAAATGAATAAATGAAATGAATAAATGTTTGCTTGACCAATTCCCCTCAAGACAGTCTTCTCGCACGGAAAAAAAAAGTTATGTACTCACCATAACATTCCATCAGTGTTGTCCATTTTCATTCTTCCTCAGCTTATGAGTTCGGATCCATTCTTTGAATCCAACTCGGCTGTTACACTAGCTCGTGGCCTCCAAAAACTCTCGAGCTCCTTCCCTATCCATAATGCACCAATCCCTAACATCCCTCAGATGTGGTTTGTAGCTTTGACAGTGCAAAGGACAGTCATGTCCTTGAAGCATCTTGCTCCTCAAGAAGTCAGTCATTAAAAAGGATGGGGGTTGGTGAGTGGGGAGTTAAGGAAGAATGAAAATGGACAACACAGATGGAACATTATGGTGAGTATGTAAAGTACAGTTTTTTACCTACCATAAATGTAGATGTCCGATAGGTATGCATCTGCAGTCCTTACATATGGGTTGTCCTGCCTCAGGCAGCCCTTTGGTCGGCCGGATTCCAAAGTCTGGGTCCGGCGTCGGCTGATGTCGCCCTTTTCCCCGACGTCATAGCGCTCGGGGTATAAAAGCATCAGCCGACGCCATGTTCCTCAGTTTTTCTTGCCCCAGATGCCAGGTGCCCTCTAAAGAAGGCTAAATTTTGGAGAAATGAATAAATTCCAATCATGCAAACCAATAAATAACAAATACACCATAAAAGATAACCCCAGCTAACTAAAAGGAGGGATAGGTACCCAAAGAATACCACAGAGGGGTAGGAAGGGGGAAAACCTGACTGCAGATGCATACCTATCGGACAGCTACATTTATGGTAGGTACAAAACTGTACTATGTCGTTCAAGGATGCATCTGCAGTCCTTACATATGGGTAGAATACCATAGCCAAGCTGGGGGTGGTAGGACCTAAGAAAAGGATGGTGTAGCTAACATGCCCTGCAGGACTGCAGTAGCAAAGCCTGCTCTGGATCTGGAATATAAAGGCAGGTTGTAATGCTTGGAAAATGTATGCACTGAGCTCCATGTAGCAGCTTCTAAAATGTCCTTTGTAGCCACCCCTCTTAAGAAGGCTGTGGAGGTGGCTATTGCTCTGGTGGAATGAGGTCTGATGGTAGCTGGCACAGCTTTTCCATGAAAAAGAGTAACAGAATCGAATGCAATTTCCTATCCATTTTGAAACTGTTTGTTTGGAAATTGCTCTTCCTTGTACACCAGCAGCATATGCTACAAACAGTTGGTCAGTTTTTCTGTAAGCCTTAGTTCTGCCCAAGTAGTGACGCAACTGTCTGTGAATGTCCAGGGTATGCAGAAGTTTCTCTCCTTTATTTTGTGGATTTGGAAAGAAAGTAGGCAGGTGGATAGCTTGGTTCAGTGAGACCCTGGATACCACCTTTGGCATGAATGAGGGATTGGTTCTCAAAGAGACTCTGTCCTTATGGAAAATGAGAAATGGTTGTACTGCCATAAGGGCCTGCAACTCAGATACTCTTCTTGCTGAGGTTATGGCCAGAAGGAAGGCAGTCTTCCAAGACAGGAATTGTAGTTCTGCAGATGCTGCTGGTTCAAATGGGGGTAACGTTAATTTTTCCAACATGAAGTTAAGGTCCCATGCAGGCACTGGTGGTGTCCTTGGAGGGTTGATGTTTTTTATCCCTCTTAGAAACTGCCTTAGCAGAGGATGAGAAAATACAGGTGGATCAGTGTTGTACTCTGTTGAAATAGCTGAAGCATGAATTTTTATGGATGAGTAAGAAAGGCCATTATGAAGCATTTCAGCCAAGTATTCAAGGATATGTGGGATGCTCATCACTGTCGGATCCTGACCCTGTGCGGTGCTCCAGGTTCGAAATCTTTTCCATTTTGCTGAATATGCCTTTCTTGTGGAAGGCCTCCGAGCTTCCATGATGATATCCTTTACCCTCTTGGATAGTTTATCCTGGTGAGAAGTCAAGGTATTTTCCAGGCTGTCAGTTGCAAGGTTTTCAGGCTGGAGTGCAGGGTTTTGTAGTTGTGCTGTGTCAGAAGAAGTGGCCATTGTGGTAGGGGCCACGGGTTCGTGCGTGCCATGCTCTTTAACAGTGGGTACCAGTGTTGTCTTGGCCAGTCCGGAGCTATCAGAATCACTTTTGGTTGTTCTGTCCTGATCTTCAGTAAGACCTTGTTCATTAACGGAAGAGGTGGGAATGCATATACTATTAGAGCATTCCAGCTGAAGGATAGGGCGTCCACCTTCCATGCTTGGGGATGGTATGTCCTTGTGCAGAATTTCTTCAGGTGATGGTTGTGGGGGGAGGCAAAAAGATCTATGTCCGGCCTTCCCCAAGATTGTGTTATCTGAAGAAAAATGTCTGGATGCAACATCCATTCGTGTGGATCCATGGTGTTTCTGCTTAGGCTGTCCGCCAGTACATTTTCCTTTCCTGGTACGAACTGGGAATACAGTTGTATATTGAGTTTTAGGGAAAGTTCTCAAAGATTCATTGCCAGCCTGCAAAGAGGGTAGGAATGGGTACCTCCTTGCTTGTTTATGTACCACATAACTGTGGTATTGTCTGTCTTTATTAGCAGGTGACCTTGATGCAGGAAATGTTTGAAGGCCTCGATTGAATGTATCACTGCCAGCATCTCCTTTTGGTTGATGTGCAGGCACAATTCCTTTTGAGTCCACTGCTCCTGAATACATCTGCCCTTCATGTACGCTCCCCATCCATGGTCTGAGGTGTCCGTTGTGATGTTTTGGCTGATATGAGGCTTGCTGAAAGGTAGGCCCATGTTTGACTGACTTGCTTGTGCCCACCACAGAAATTCCTTTTGAAGGCATGGAATCAGGGGGATCAAGGCTTCTAGGCTGTGACTGTGTTGAGACCATAGACTCCTTAGGTACCACTGCAGTTTCCTCATATGCAGCCTTGCTTGTGGAAATCAGCAGAATGCAAGATGCCATGAAACCCAGGGCCTGCAGGATTTTCCTTGCAGTCAGCTGGGTTTCTGTTGTCAGATTTTTGAAATAATCCGGTAGTTGTTCTTGTTTTTCTTCTGTGAGAAAAGCCATTTGGGTGTTTGTATCCAGCTTTGCACCCAGAAAAATTATTCTTTGGGATGGAACAAGTCTTGATTTCTGAAAGTTGACTGTGTATCCCAAGGCCTGTAGTAGGCGGATGGCATAGCTCAAGTGTTTTAACAATGTTTGTTGGCTGTCCGCTTGTATAAGGCAGTCGTCCAGGTATGGGTATATTTGAATCCCCTGAAGTCTGCAATGTGCAATTACTGATGCCAGGCATTTCGTGAATACTCTGGGCACAGTAGATAAGCCAAAAGGCAATGCTGAGAATTGATAATGCTCCGAACCTGCAAGAAACCTGAGGTGTCTTCTGCAACTTTGTCTGATAGGGACATGCAGGTATGCCTCCTTGAGGTCTAGAGTTACCAGCCAGGACCCCTTGCCCAGCATGGGAAGGAGCTGCTGTAAGGTCAGCATTTTGAATTTTGGCACGATGAGATAAGTATTCAGTGCGGACAAGTCTAGAATAGGCCTCCATTGCTTTTCTTTTCTTGGAGCAAGGAATAGTCTGGAATAAAATCCTTGGCCTTGTTCTGTGAGAGGAACCCTTTCTATTGCCTTCATTTGTAGTAGTTTGGAAATCTGCTTGAAAGCCTCTGCCCTTTGATTTGGTGGCAGGTTTGGCATGCCATGTCTTTTTGGTAATGTATGAAAATGGAATCTGTATCCTTTATCTATTATTTGCAGTATCCATTTGTCCTTTGTAATACTGTGCCAATTTTCTGAGAATAAAGATAGCTTTCTGCCCAAAGGTGCTTCCAATTGAGCCCTGGTTGACGGAGTCAAAGTCAAGTCATTGAGTTTGTCCTTGTGCAGTAGATGTAGGCCCTGCACTACCTCTCTGGGTAGGAGGCTGCCATTGACGTCCTCTGTAGGAGCCTCGAGCTTGCCCTCTACCTCTGCCACGTCTGTTTTTCCCTCTTTGAAATCTGTCTGTGTCCGGAAAAGACCAATTCTTAGAAGGCCAATTTCTGCTGAATCAAGGTGGTTGGACCTGGAGAAAATCTTTGACTGTTTGAACTGATTTAGCCTTTTCTTCAAATTTCTTTAAGACCTCTTGAGCCGTGGAACCAAATAACTTTTGTTTTTCCAGTGGTGCATCCAGAAGCTTTGCTTTAACATGATCTGGCAGTGTTTGTTCCTTCAGCCAAGCATGTCTACGTATAACTGCACCTGTCATTGCTGACCTACATGAAGCATCCAATGCATCATAACCACACTGTAAGAAATGGTTGCTAACCTGTTGAGAGTTATGCACCAGATCCTGAAGGGCCTTGCGGTCTAGGGGTTCAGGTGAGGATAGTTTTTTATGCAATTCATCTAACAGATACTCTTGATACTGTATCATATGGAACTGACAATTTAATGCTCTCATAGAAAGAGTGGAAGAAGTATACACTTTTTTACCCCATCTCTCTAAAGCCCTGGATTCCCTTTCAGAAGGAAGTGGATTCTTGGCAGTGGTAGTTGTAACCCCTTTAGGGCCCTGGGAAATAGTTTCTGGGTCAGCAGAGTGGCCCTTGTAAAGGTATAGATGTGAGTCCGGGACCCTGTAGTACCTGTCAGGTTTGACAGGGGCCAGAGGAAGGGAGTCAGGGGAAATACTAGACTCAGAGAACACATCTTCTATAACATTCAAAACAGGAGGGATAGCCAAAGGTCTATGCTGAGGTAAATGTAAAAAGGTCCTTAACCTCTTTCTGGAATCAGAGAATTCCTGGCCTTGCCATTTGAAATGCTCTCTCATGGTGTGAAGGGTCTCCCCAAAGGAAAACTCTTCTGGTGGGGAGGCCGAGGGAATAGATTCCTCTGCATCAGAATCCTTGTGGGCCGGAAGGGCCTCCTCCTGGTAGTCCGAAAGGACAGAGTCATCTGAGGCCTCATCAGAAGACTGGGGATCTGTCTGCCCAACCCTAGGCCTTTTGCCTGGAGGAGGTTGAGAGCCCCTGTCTGGATGTGGCTGAGAGCCCCTGATTAAGGAAATAAGGTCCTCAGCCAAGGTTAAGATTTGTGAACTGGTAGTGGATCCCTGAGGAATAGCCTTGGGAGGGAGAGATTTTGGCTGTTTAGCAGCTTTAGCCCGTGTAAAGGCCTTAATGGACATGGATACAGGAGGCCTGGCTGCCCCACGTGCTGGGGTAGATTTATCAACAGAAATGGTGTTGGATATTTCCTGAGTACCGGTTTCAGACGGAAATTCTATGACCGTCTCAGGAATGGCCTCCGGTACCGAAGTTACCGGTTGTGCGGTGTCGTCGGTCTGAAGCGGTAGAGATTCGGCTTCAGAAGAGACCGAGACACTAGCGGTAGGCCTAGGCGTGGAGTCGGCCGAAACCGCGGACCGCGTGTGTCGGTCCTTATCCTTTCGTTTTTTGGGTAAATGAGCTGTCGGAAGCTCCGACGGCATGATTTAACAAAAATTGTCCCCAAAAAATTCCCCTGCAAACTCTGCCCGACGCCTAAGAGTGCGTTTATTGAAGGAAGCACAGGCTGAACAGGCCGAGACGTCGTGGTCTGGGCCTAGGCAGGGTAAGCAGTAAGAGTGGAAATCCTTATGAAGTATTTGTTTCCCACAAGATAAACAATTATTAACTTTAAGCGTTTGATCTGACATTGGCTGAGGCAAGAAAGAGTCCCCAACGGGGTACTTAGCTTTTTTGAAGTCTTCGGTAGCTGAAATCACAGGAGCTGGCCGACTGGCACTTGCGAACTGCTTCTGCTTCGGGCACCTCGCGGCAAGAAAGACTGAGGAACATGGCGTCGGCTGATGCTTTTATACCCCGAGCGCTATGACGTCGGGGAAAAGGGCGACATCAGCCGACGCCGGACCCAGACTTTGGAATCCGGCCGACCGAAGGGCTGCCTGAGGCAGGACAACCCATATGTAAGGACTGCAGATGCATCCTTGAAGGACATCTTCTTTAGCTGAGGTAGTCAATTTTCATTCATTCCTCAACTAATGGACAGAGTCCCCAGCCACCTAAAATCCTGGGTGGACACTAAGTAAGGATATTCCTGAGTACGGCTGAGCCAAAGGTTGCTCTTCCCCTCGACACCAGATCCACTTTGTAATGAGTGATAAAAAGTATGAGGATTTGACCAAGTTGCAGCTGCACACATATTGTCCATGGAAGCTCTAGACTGTAAGACAGAAGTTGTTGCCCTAGATCTGGTTGAATGAGCCTTTAAAGGTTTTGGTAAGGGGAGCTTCAACTTATTATAGAGAAATGATATACAATCCTTCATCTAACTAGCTAAGGCTACCTTTGTAACAGATTTGCCCAATTTAGTATGTGCAAAAGAGAAAAAGAGCTGATCTGTCTTCCTAACTTCTTTTGTCCTGTGTAAGTAAAAACATAATTGTCTATGGACATCCAATAAGTGCAACAAACATTCACCTTTATTTGTAAATTTAGGAAAGAAGACTGGCAAGTTAACAGATTGGTTGTCGCTGAATTCTGACACCACCTTAGGAAGAAAAGATTGTAAGCAACATTACCCTATCCTTTGAAAATTCAAGTATAGAGGTTTAGAAGATAATTTTCTTGGGTGGCAAAAGCCAGGGTACCTTTTTGGCTGGGCTTGTATAGGCCCCAGGGCCGGTAGCCTAGTACCTACCTATGAACCTATGCCTGAAGTTCTGATAATCGTCTAGCAGATGTAACTGCCACTAGAAAGATAGTATTCCAGGTCAGGAATTTAAGATCAAAAATCCAACATGAAAATTAGACATTGATGTTAGCTGGACTTTAACAGTGAATGAGCTAGCACCTTCATTACAAATGACTCATCAAAAATTCTTGAACAGTTTCTATTGGGGCTGAGTAGGGCTAACTTGATTTTGCTGTGCCCAGTAAATGAACGTTTTCCATTTACTTCTGTAGAGTTTTCCAGTACGAGGTTTATGGGAAGATAAAGGTATGCTAGGACAGGGGAAGAAAGCACTGGCTGTCTGGCTATTAAAGAATTGGAGAAACCATGCTGTAAGTTTGAGTTTGAGATGTCCGGGTGAACCATTCCTGTCACGTGGGACAGAACGTCTGGAGTTGGATCCAGAATCCAAGGTGGATATTGTAGGTGAGGCCACAGCAAGGGAAATCAAATCTGCCGAGACCAATAAAGCGCAATGAGGATGACTTTGCTCTTCAACTGAGCTGCTTTCTGCAGGAATTTGGGAATTAGGAGGGGTTGCAGGGTAGTCATACAGAAGACTGGGTGGCCAATCAGAGTAGAGCATCCCTTGGGGATTCCCCCAGTGGGTGGATAAAGGCAAAGAAGCTCTTGCACTTGTTGTTTAGCGGAGAGGCAATAAGATTGCAGCAATGCTGGGTCCATTGAATTACATCAGTCATCACATCACATCAGTGGTTGTTGACAGACCACTTGTGAGGAGGTAGAATGGACCTGCTCAGTTTATCTGCTATCACATTGGAATTCCCTGGAATAGTGTTGCTATCACAAAGCGGTTGTAAAATATTGCCCATTGCCACACTCTGAGGGCTTCTCGACATAGAGAGTAAGATCTAGTTCCCCCTTATTTGTTGATGTATCAAACTACTGACATGTTTTCACTCTGGATTGCAACTGTCCCAAGAGGAAGAGTCTTGGAATGCCTGCAATGCCAAGACCACTGTTCCGATCTCCAGAACACTGATATGCAAATTGGACTCTTCGGAGGACCAAGTGCCTTGGACTGTTGTCTGCAGAAAATGCCCCCCAAGCAGGGATACATCTGTGGTCACTATGGCCTTGGGTTGTAGGAGAATGAACAGTCTGCCTTATAGAATCAGATCTGATGGAATCCACCACCAAAGATACTTTTTGCATGCTTGGGTAATTCCTACTGGGGCTGGCATGTGTTGATAAAGAATCGACCAGTGTGTTCCTAGCGTCCATTGAAGTATCCTCATATTAAATCTTGCCAGATGAACCAATACTATGGCTGCCAAGATTGACCCTAAAACCTGAAGAATCAATTGGGCTGAGAATTTGGTAATGTGAATTATTTTCCTGACCTGGAATCTAATAATCTGCACTCTTGACAGAGGAAGAGAAGCCGTCAGTGACACTGTGCTGAGAACTGCTCATATGAATTCCAATGTTTGAGATGGTTGGAAATGAGACCTTGTAATTTATGGTCATTCCTAGATGTAAAAAAGTCTGTAGAACATGATCATGTACTTCTATGAGTAGATGACTGGTCGGGGCAGTAATGAGCCAGTCGTCTAAATATGGAAACACTTTGAATCCCTGCAGTCTCAAGTGAGCTGCCACTACTGCCATACATTTGGTGAGACCAAAGGGCAGTGCTCTGAACTGAGAGTGACTGGCTTCCAGCCAGAAGGGCAAGTATCTTCTGGACCGTCTGTTTATTTTTATGTGGTAGTACACATGCGGAAGGTCTATAGAGCATATCTAGTTGTCCTTGCCCGAAAAGGGCAGAATGGACTGAACACCACCATCTGAAACTTTGTGTCGAGCACAATTATTCAACACACTGAAATCCAAAAGCAGTCTCCAGTCCCCCATTTTCTTTGGCACTAAAAAGAATCTTGCAAGAAGACAAAGGAAAAACACCACCTATGGCAAAGTACAGTTTTGTACCTACCATAAATGTAGATGTTCGAGTGTATACACTGCTGCAGTCATTACACTTGGGTTATCCTGCCGTCAGGTGGTTCCCCAGTCGGCCTGACTTCCAAAGTCTTGGTCCGGCGTCAGTTGCTGTCGCCTCCTCCCTGACGTCAGTGCCTCAGGGGTATATAAGATGCAGCCAACGCCATTTCCTTCAGTTTTTCTTGCCCCAGATGTCAGGTGCCCCCAAAAAGGTAGGCAATTCAAATTGCTAATAAAACATACATAAGAAAAGCAATAAACAACCTTCAGTTACCAGCAAATACTCCCCATAGGTAGTAAAGGGTAGAAGACATAGGTACATACCAGCAAATAAGAGGGGAAGGAGGGAGGGTAACC
This sequence comes from Protopterus annectens, assembly GCF_019279795.1. Lineage (NCBI taxonomy): Eukaryota > Metazoa > Chordata > Ceratodontiformes > Protopteridae > Protopterus > Protopterus annectens. Next base: position 248,445,007 of record NC_056749.1, read on the forward strand.
TGGACTGCAGCAGTGTATACACTCGAACATCTACATTTATGGTAGGTACAAAACTGCACTATGTTCATCGTGTTACACTGCTGCAGTCATTACACTTGGGTAGAATCCCAAAGCTGAGGTAGGGTGGCTGGTTCTATAAGGCATTAGGGGTGGCTATAAGGCCCTGTAGCACTGCAGTAGCAAAGCCAGCTCTGGATTTAGAATATAGAGACAGATGGTAATGCTTGGTGAAGGTATGCACAGAACTCCAACTTGCTGCTTCTAAAATGTCCTTGGTAGGTACTCCTCTGAGGTAGGCAGTTGAAGTGGCTGTTGCCCTGGTGGAGTGAGATCTAATGCTGTTAGGTACAGGTTTCCCATGGTGTGTATAGCAGAAACGTATACAGTGACCTATCCATTTTGAAATAGTCTGTTTTGAAATGGCTTTTCCCTGTGCTCCTGCAGCATATGCTACCAATAATTGTTCAGTTTTTCTGAAAGCTTTGGTTTTGTCCAAGTAAAAGCGTAACTGCTTGTGTATGTCCAAGGAATGCAGTAGTCTCTCCCCTTTGTTCTGTGGATTTGGATAAAAGGTTGGCAAGTGAATAGTTTGGTTTAGAGCCACACTTGATACCACCTTTGGCATAAAAGTAGGGTTAGTTCTTAAAGATACCCTGTCTTGGTGGAAAATGATGAAAGGTTCCACTGCCATTAGTGCCTGTAATTCTGAAACTCTTTGTGCTGATGTTATTGCCAGAAGCAGAGCAGTTTTCCAAGAGATATATTTTAAATCTGCTGTGTTAGCTGGCTCCAAAGGAGGTAAAGTTAACTTTTCCAACACGAAGTTGAGGTCCCAAGTTGGAGTAGGTGCTCTACGGGGCAGTCTTATGTTTTTAGCTCCTCTGAGGTACTGTTTTAGCAAAGTATTAGAGAAAATTGGTGGATCCGTGTTGTAATGAGCAGAGATGGCAGTGGATCTTGATGGATGAAAAGGAGAGGCCTTTGTCCAGCATCTCAGTTAAATATTGCAGTATCTGAGGAATATTTGGGACAAGAGGGTCAAGGCTGTGAGCCTGGTTCCAGGCACAGAATCTCTTCCAATTATCCGAATAGGCTTTCCTGGTACTAGGCCTTCTGGCCTCCAGAAGGACATCCATAGCAGCTTTGGAGAGAGGCATTGCTTGCTTGACTAAGGAATCTTCCATGCAACCAGGTTTAAAGTCTTTAGCTGGCTGTGAAGTATCTGATTGTTGTGCTGAGTCAGAAGATGCAGGATTTGAGGCAAAATCCAGGGTGGTCCTTGTGCTAAGTTCTTTAAAATTGGGTACCAGTGCTGGCGTGGTCAGTCTGGAGCAATCAGGATCATCTTTGGCTCTTCTTGCCTGGCTTTTACGAGTACCTTTGGAAGGAGAGGCATTGGTGGGATAGCATATACTTGTAGGTTTTTCCAGCTGAATGAGAGGGCATCCACTTTCCATGCTTGTGGATGGTAAGTCCTTGTGCAGAATTTCTGTAGCTGGCAGTTCATTGAGGATGCAAACAGATCTATATCCGGGCTCCATCATTTTTGTGTTATCATTCTGAATATTTGTGGATTCAATTCCCATTTGTGGGGATCCATGATGTTTCTGCTCAAGTCGTCTGCCAGTGTGTTTTTCTCTCCTGGCAGGAATTGTGCTTGCAGATGAACTTGATAGGTTAGAGCTGTGTTCCGCAAGGTCATGGCTTGTCTGCAGAAGGGATAAGAGTGAGTGCCCCCTTGCTTGTTTATGTACCACATAACTGTGGTGTTGTCTGTCTTTAGAAGTAGTTGTCCTGGATGCAGAAGGTCCTTGAAAGCTATTAAGGGCATTTTGTACAGCTAGCATCTCTTTTTGATTGATGTGAAGATGCCTTTGTTCTGCGGGCCACTTGCCCTGAATACATTTTCCTGCCATGTGTGCTCCCCAGGCGTAATCCGATGAATCTGTTGTCAGTGTTTGCCTGGTTGTGGGTTGAGTGAAAGGCTGTCCCTTGTTGAGGTGACAAGCTTGAGCCCACCATCGAAACTCCTGTTGAAGGAATTAATGGTACAACTGTTTCCAAACTTAGACAGTGTTGAGACCAGACACTCTTTAGGTACCATTGTAGTTTCCTCATATGCAGTCTGGCATATGGAATTAGTAGTATGCAAGATGCCATGTAACCCAAGGCCTGCAGAATTTTTCTTGCAGGGAGTTGGGTTCTTGTTGCCATCAATTGAAAATATTGAGTCAGTTGTCCTTGCTTGTCTGGCATGAGATAAGCCATCTGGGCCGTTGTATTCAAGCTGGCACCCAGGAATATTATCTCTTGTGAGGGCACTAGTTTTGATTTCTTTTCGTTTACTGTGTACCCTAAGCAACAACTTTTTTTTACAAATGCCAGATGCTCTAGAAGAACGTCCTTGCTCTCTGCTTGAATCAAGCAGTCATCCAGGTACGGATAAATCTGAATTCCTTTCTGTCTGCAAAATGCGATTACTGGTGCCAGGCACTTTGTGAAGACCCTGGGCGCAGTAGATAAGCCAAAGGGCAGTGCAGAGAATTGGTAGTGCATTGAACCAGCTATGAATCTGAGGTATCTTCTGCAGTTTTGTCTGATAGGGACATGCAGGTATGCCTCCTTGAGGTCCAAGGTTAGGAGCCAAGCTTTCTTGCCCAGCATGGGAAGAAGCTGCTGTAGTGTCAACATTTTGAATTTCGGAACATCCAGGTAAGTGTTTAGAGAAGAAAGATCCAGAATGGGCCTCCAGGCTTGGTCCTTTTTGGGAACCAGAAAGAGTCTTGAGTAAAATCCTTGTCCTTGCTCCTGTGGTGGTACCTTGTGAATAGCTCTCATGTCCATGAGTGCTGTCATTTGTTTTTGAGCCTCTGTCCATTGATTTGGTGGCAGATTTGGCATTCCTTATAACCTTGGCAGAGTGTGAAAGTGGAACCTGAGATACAATATTGAGAACCCATTTGTCTTTGGTGATCATATGCCAATTGTGATAGAAAAGTGCCAGTTTTCCTCCCAAGGGGGCTGCCAAGAGAGAACTGTTTGGCAGCTGTAGTGGGAAGTCATTGGGGCTGTTTTTTTATGTGGTTGGGGCCTGTATTTCCCTTCTTTCTGGCCTGATGCACCCCATTGTTGAGGCCTGTAAGGACCTTGTGGTTGACCTCTTGGACGTCTGTATCTACCCCTTTGAGGTCTGTCTGTAACTGGAAAAGAACAGTTCTTTGTTGGCCAATTTCTGCTAAATCGAGGAGGCTGAACCTGTAAGCAATCCTTCACCATTTGCATAGATTTTGCCTTATCCTCCATTTTCTTTAATACCTCTTCTGTCTTAACTCCAAATAATACATCCTGCTGCAAAGGTGCATCCAATAGTTTTGCTTTAACATGATCTGGTAACGTATGTTCTTTTAACCAAGCATGTCTTCTAATTCCAGAACCTGTAACTGCTGCTCTCCAGGAGGCCTCTAAAAAATCAAAACCACATTGCAAAGTATGTTTTCCCACTTGTTCAGCTGCATGCAATAAATCCTGCATTTCCTTAAAATTAGGAGGATCTGATTCTGGAAGCATTTTTTGTTTCAACTGAGACATCAAAAAATGCTGATATTTTAGCATGTGAAACTGGCAATTTAAGGCTCTCATTGCTAAAGTTGCAGATGTATATACTTTCTTCCCCCATCTGTCTAATGCTGTGGAATCTGTCAGAGGGGACTGGATTCTTTGGTGATGAGGCCTTAACCACTTTGGGTCCCTGAGAAATAGTTTCAGGGTCAGCAACAGGGCTTTATAAAGAAATTTCTGAGAGTCAGGAACTCTGCAGTATCTGTCAGGCTTAACTGGGGCTGGAGGTAAAGAATCAGGATTTAAGCTTTATTCAGTATACACATCATCCACAATATCTAACACTGGCGGAATAGCAAGGGGTCTGTGTTTAGGTAATAAAAGGAAGTCTCTGAGCCTTTTCTTGGATTCTGAGTAATCCTGGCCTTCCCAATGGAAATGCTCCCTCATGGTATGTAAGGTTTCCCCAAAGGAGTAGTCCTCAAGTGGAGAGGCTGAAGGTATTGATTCCTCAGCATCAGAATCCTCATAAGGGGGTAAGGAGTATCCTGGGTCTAAGGATGAGTCTGAAGAAATGGATACCTGGTCGGATGAGTCATAGTCTGCATCCTGTCTAGGCCTTTTATCAGGAGGGGGATGGGACCCCCTGATCAGAGTGATTAGGTCTTCGGCCATTTTGAGCATTTGTTTCTTAGGCATGGAGGCCTGTCCTGGAGAATGCTGTATTTGTTTCTTTGTTTTTAAAGGAGGTTTAGACTTAGCAAAAGATTTAATGCTTAACTGAGTAGGTCTGAAAAGACCCTCTGAAGCTACGGGTTGTTCAGCTACTCCGGATCCCTCTGTAGGGTTAGTTTCGGTAGGCTGAACATCTTGTGCATCCGAAGGCCCAGCCATCTCCACGTGGGAGACAGAGGCGGCCTGTGGTTCTAAAGAAGCGGTCATCAGTGGCTGCGAAGGCGCCTCGATGAAAACCGGAGAACCGGCGACTGGCCTAGAAGAGGCTTCGTCGTCAGTTTTGGGCCTCGGATGCCTATCCTTGTCTTTGCGCTTTTTATGTATGCCAGTCGTCAGAAGTTCCGACGGCATGGTGTAATTGAATTTTCTGCCAAAATAATGTCGGGCAAAATCAAACCGACGTTTAATAGTGCGCTTGTTAAACCTAGCACAAAACCGACAACCAGTGACGTTGCGGTCTAGGCCTAGGCATGGGATACAATAAGAATGGAAATCCTTATGAGGTATTTGCTTCCCACAAGAAATACAGTTATTAACTTTTACTGACATCGGTCTGAGGCAAGAAATAGTTTCCCCAATGGGGTACTTAGCTTTGTAGAAGACTTCAGTTCTGGATTCGAAATGAAAATCTCAGGAGTAGGCTGACCGGCACTTGTGAACTGCTTTTGCTTCGGGCACCGTGCGGCAAGAAAGACTGAAGAAAATGTCGTCGGCTGCATCTTATATACCCCTGTCGCACTGACGTCAGGGAGGAGGCGACAGCAACCGACGCCGGACCAAGACTTTGGAACTCAGGCCGACTGAGGAACCGCCTGATGGCAGGATAACCCAAGTGTAATGACTGCAGCAGTGTAACACGATGAACATCAGAAAATACACGAAGTGTAAAAGGAGTATAACAACGGTAGGAAAAGGGCACACTCAAAAGTGTATTAAATATAGCAATATCAGCAGAAACAACCTAAAGATAAAATTAAGGATTGAATAAGTAGCTTCAATAAGAAGTTTAAGGATGAAATAAGCAAAAAAAGGCTCATCTCCACTCTATACTCAAGAGCTGAAGGCAGCCACGTCTAGATGCGAAAGTGGCAATCGAGATCTGAAGAATGTTAGGGTTCGGTGCATTATGGGTAGGGAAGGAGCTCAAGAGTTTTTGGACATCAAGCTAGTGTAACGGTCAAGTCAGATCCGAACCCATTAGTTGATGAATGAATGAAAATTGACATCGTCAGATTGATTAGGTTACTAGTATCAAACATAAAAAAGTACAGTTTTGTACCTACCATAAATGTAGATGTTCGAGGATTCCATTGCTGCAGTCCTAACAATTGGGTATAGTCCGCATCCAGTCGGCCCGAATACCAGAGTATAAGGCTGACGTCGGTCATGGCGCATTAGACTGACGTCAGTACGTCAGGGTACTAATGCGCATGACCGGCGTCCTATCCTCAGTCTTTTCTTGCCCCAGATGTCAGAAGACCCTAAAAAGACAAGGCCCAAAAAGCCTGCACCAAAACATGAACAATATATACAAAAATATAAGCAGGTAAGCTCACCTACACTACCACCCCTAAACACAGAGGGAAGGAGGGAGGTAAATTGGACTGCAGCAATGGAATCCTCGAACATCTACATTTATGGTAGGTACAAAACTGTACTATGTTCTTCGTCTTCCATTGCTGCAGTCCTAACAATTGGGTAGAATCCCAAAGCAGAGGTAAGGGAGGCTGGCAAATCATAAAGAAGCAGGAGCTGACAACATGCCTTGCAAAACAGCTGTGGCAAAACCAGCCCTAGACTTAGAGTAGATAGGAAGGTGATAATGCTTAGAGAAAGTATGCACTGAACTCCAAGTAGCTGCTTCCAAAATATCCTTAGTTGCCACCCCGTAGAAATGCTGTTGAAGTGGCAGTAGCCCTAGTGGAATGAGGCCTAATCCCAGCTGGAACCTCCTTGCCATGATGGGAATAACAAAATGCAATGCAAAAGCCAATCCACCTAGAAATAGTTTGTTTTGACACAGGCTTGCCCTGCGAACTCAAAGCAAAAGAAACAAACAACTGCTGAGACTGTCTAAAATCCGTAGTCCTGCTTAAGTAATAACGCAATTGCCTGTGTACATCTAAAGTATGCAAAATCTTTTCCCCTTTATTTTGGGGGTCTGCATAAAAAGTAGGCAAATGAATAGTCTGGTTTAAAGCCACACTAGAAACCACCTTAGGCATAAAGGAAGGATTAGTACGTAATGATACCCTATCCTTATGGAAAATCAAAAGGGCTCGACTGCCATAAGGGCCTGCAACTCAGACACCCTTCTTGCAGAAGTAATAGCCAACAAAAAAGCAGTCTTCCATGACAAATATTTCAATTCAGCAGTAGCCGCAGGCTCAAAAGGTTGTAGAGTAAGTTTTCCAACACAAAATTGAGATCCCAAGCAGGAGTAAGAGCCCAACGTGGGGGTCTTATATTCTTTGCCCCTCTAAGAAACTGCTTGAACAAAGGATGTGAAAACAAAGGTGGGTCACAATCATAGTGAGCTGAAATTGCTGCAGCATGAATCTTAATAGAAGAGAAGGACAACCCTTTGTCCAATAACTCGGTAAGATATTGAAGAGCCACACTCAAATTAGGCTCAGAAATCTCCAAATTCCTTGCTGCACTCCAAAATAAAAATCTCTTCCATTTTGCTGCGTACACTCTCCTTGTACTAGGTCGTCTAGCTTCCATAATCACATTTAAAACTTGTTGAGGAAGTTGAGACCTGCTGTGTTTCAACACAGAATATGCCAGGCTGTTAGATGAAGAGAGTGAAGCTTGACATTGAGCAGATGACCGTCCTCTTGAGATAACAGATGAGGAATCAGAGGTAAAGGCCATGGAGGCTTCTTTACCAGACTCCGTGAAGTGGGTACCAGTGTTGCCGAGGCCAATCTGGAGCTATCAAAATCATCCTTGGCCTGTCTTGTCTGACCTTTAATAGCACCTTTGGAAGAAGAGGCAGAGGTGGAAAGGCATACACATGAAGATTTTCCCAACTGAAAGACAGAGCATCCACTTTCCAAGCTGTGTGATGAAACCCCTTTGTGCAATACTTTGGCAGCCGGTGGTTTAGTGGAGAAGCGAACAGATCTATGTCTGGAGTTCCCCATGACACTGTCAATGTCTGAAATACATGAAGATCCAGTTTCCACTCGTGGGGATCCATGATTCGTCTGCTTAACACATCTGCTAAGGAGTTCTGTGCTCCTGGCAGAAACCTTGCCTGAAGAGTTAGTTGCAAGCTTAGCGCAATCTCCCATAAAATCATTGCTTGCCTGCATAGAGGATAAGAATGTGTTCCCTTGCTTGTTGATGTACCACATGACAGTTGTGTTGTCTGTTAGAATCAACACCTGTCCTGGAAGAAGTAACTCCTTGAAAGCCAGTAAAGCGAATTGGACTGCTAACATCTCCTTCATGTTGATATGTAGATGCTGTAGTCTGGCAGGCCACTTGTCTTGTATCCACTTTCCAAGTAGATGAGCTCCCAAGCAATGTCCGAGGCATCTGTCGTTAAAATCTGACTCGCCTCTGGCCGGGTCACAGAGAGTCCCTTGTTTAGGTGACATTCCTGAGCCCACCACAAAAATTCCCTTTGAAGGCAAGGTAGTATGGGAATGACAGTGTCTAAATCCTGGCAGTGCTGTGTCCATACATTTTTGAGATACCATTGTAACTTCCTCATATGCAGTTTGGCATTGGGAAGCACCAGAATACAAGATGCCATGAACCCTAATGCTTGAAGGACTGTCCCTGCAGTCAGCACGGACTGATGAGATAGATGATGGAAGTAAAGTGATAGACTCATTTGTTTGTCCGGGGTTAAAAAGGCCATCTGGGCTGCTGTATTCAGTCTCACACCCAGAAAGCACATGTCTTGAGAGGGTACTAGACTGGACTTTATTTCGTTCACAGAATACCCTAGGCATCTTAGCACTGCTATAACATATTCCAGATGCTGTAGAAGGTCTTCCTTTTCTTGAGCCAGAATCAGGCAGTCGTCTAAGTAAGGATAGATTTGAATTCCTTGTAGCCTGAAGTAAGCTATCACTGGAGCCAGAACCTTGGTGAATACTCTGGGCAGTAGATAAGCCAAAGGGCAATGCAGAGAACTGATAATGAGAATCTCCAGCTCGAAACGCAGATACTTCCTGCAACTTAGCCTGATAGGCACATGAAGGTAAGCTTCCTTGAGATCTAAAGTTACCATCCAGTGATCTTTGCCCAGCAGAGGTAAAAGCTGTTGTAACGTCAACATCTTGAACTTGGGAATGTCCAGATAAGTGTTGAGGAGAGATAAATCCAAAATTGGTCTCCACGTGTTCCCCTTCTTTGGTACTAGGAACATGCAGGAATAAAAT